>NW_007258032.1:91064-96970 GCF_000164805.1 Carlito syrichta | reverse complement strand
TCCACCTTTGAAAGTAGGCTGGAAAAAGCTGTGTACCTTTAAAATAAGTATGTCTAAAATCTCCAAAGAGATAATGAAATAATATCTATTTTTTTAAAGGATGAAAAATTATGAAACATATTATACAGATATGCATGAAAAGCAGATAGAAATGAAAGAGGTCCAATAATAAATCCTAGAAATGAGAGATTTTCATTTAAATTAAAAATTTGGAAGACAGGATAAACTCTAGAGTGAAACAGGTGAGAGAATTGGCGAATTGGAAGCTAGAAATAAGAAATTCACACTGAAAACTGCACACATAGAAAATAAGACGAGACTATGAAAAAGAAGTTAGGAGACACAGAGGACAGATTAATAGGCTTCAACACATGTCAAGCAAGAGTTCTAAAATGAGAACATTAAAAGCTAAGAAGCACTAGTTAGAGAAAAAAGGGATATAATCATTCTGAACTGCAGAAGAAACAGTCTTCAGATGGAAAATGCACACAAGTGCAAAGCAGGAAAAATAATATGAAAAAATAGGATGGATACATCATAGCAAAATTACAAAATATGTGCTGGGTGCAGTGGCTCACATCTGTAATCCCAGCACATTGGGAAGCTGAGGTGGGAGTATTATTTGAGCCCAGAAGTTCAAGACCAGCTTGGGCAACAAAGTGAGAACTCTATTTAAAAAATTTTAAAAATTAGCCAGGTGTAGTGACACACACCTATAGTCCCAGCTACTCGAGAGGCTAAGGTGGAAGGACTGCCTGATCCCAGGAGGTCAAGACTGTGGTGAGCCGTGATTGTGCCACCGCACTCTAGCCTGGGTGACAGAGTAAGACTCCAACTTAAAAAAAAAATTCCAAGTGTATTACAGATCTAAATGTTGAAAAACGGAATTCTAAAACAATTTGAAGAAAACACTAGAAAAACAGCCTTATGATCGCAGTCTAGGAAAGGAATTCCTAAACATGTAATAAAAAGCAGAAATAACTTGCCTAATAAATTTACCTACAAAAAATTTAAAATTTCTGTATTTAAAAATGACACTATAAACAAAAGTAAATACAAGGGATAGACTGGAAGAAGGTATTTACAACATATACAACAAGAATTAGCATCCAGACTACAGCAGGAATAAGGAAAAGACAAACTACCCAAAAGAAAAATGGGCAATCTGCCGGGCATGGTGGTTCATGTCTGTAATCTCAGCACTTTGGGAGGCAGAGGCGAGACTGCCTGAGCCCAGGGGTTTGAGACCAACCTAGGCAACATAGCGAGACCTTGTCTCTACAAAAAATACAGGAAAAAAAAAAAATTAGCCAGGCGGGTCACACAGACCTGTAGTTCTGGTTACTTGGAAGACTGAGGCAGAAGGCATCACTCAAGCCCAGCAGGTCATGGGTGCAATAAGCCTTGATTGTGCCACTGCACTCCAGTCTGGGTGACAGAGACCCCAACTCCAAAAAAAAAAAAAAGAAAAGGAGTCAGAGGCAGTGGCTCACGCTTATCATCCCAGCACTTTGGGAGGCCGAGGTGAGAGAACTGCCTGAGCCCACGGGTTCAAGACCAGCCTGGGCAACTAGCAAGACCTCATCTCTATAACAAATAAAAAAATTAGCCGGGCGTGGTGGTGCATGCTTGTAGTCCCAGGTACTTGGAAGGTGAGGCAGAGCCCACCAGATTGAGGCTGCGGTGGCCACGAGCATGCCATTGCACTCCAGCCTGGGTGACAGAATGAGACTCCTACTCAAAAAAAACCAAAAAACAAAAAAAGGAAAAAGTAACACATAAAACTGTAATAATATATATTTTACTTTTACCAAGTGGATTCAAGATATTATTTCAATATACAACCACTAAAAAATTGAGATGTTTTGCATTTTTCCATATTGGTTTTGAAGTCCATGTGTATTTTATACTTAAGACTATCTCAACTCAAACCAGCCACATTTCAAGTGTATTGTCCAGCAGTTTTGTAGGATAGACCCACTTTTTAGAAAAAAAGAATTTGGGAGTTCCAAGTAAGATAAAGACCAAATGAGATAGCACAGAGCGGCCTGAGCATGCTCACAAGATACAGAAAAAGAGAACAGTTATAACAAGGAGTGTGGAGAGCAGGATGAAAAAACAGGGTCACAAGAACAAGTGGACTGGTTATCCCAGGAAAGAGGGCTGCACCCTCTTGGGACAGGTGGAAAGAGGGAAGAGTTAAGTACAGACAGAACCAAGTCTGGTGAGTGGAAGCAAGAACTGAAAGTCAAGGGAGCTCAGATTAAAATCTTCCCATTTCTCTCAATGAATCAGAAGGCAACCTTAGAAGCCCCCTTCCACCATCTCCAGTACAAACCTGAAGAATTAGCCAGGCAAGATGGTGCATGCCTGCAGTTTCAGCTACCTGGAAGGTTGACATGGAAGGATTACATGAACCCAGCAGGTCGAGGCTGTAGTGGCTATGAGAGCATGTCACTGCACTCCATCCAGCCTGGGTGACAGAGTGAAACTCCAAACTCAAAAAACAAAAAACCTAAAGGAACTACATTTATGGAACAATTTAAGAGACAGTTATCCAAGTATAACATATTGTTTTTGTACAGTCAGTCATTTTCTAGCTTTTTTCCTGGGCTGGTCAATCAATCACAGATTCATTTTTTCTTTCCTCACCTACTCATCATTTATTCAGCAAACATGTACCCAACGTCTACTCTATCTCAAGTAAGTGTGAGACTAACCAATATTTGTATCCTCAGATTTAGTATATCTTAACCAGCGCAGAGCAAGTGCTTTAAAATTGTAGTGTTATATTGCTCTATACTACATGTCAACTAAAATATGTATTCACATTGATTTTCATCTATAAGCCTAAATCAGTGCTTTCCTACAGAATTTTCTGTGATAATGAAAATATTTTACTCTGAACTGTCCAAGATGGTAGCCAATAGTCAAATGAATTCACATTTTTAAAATTTATTTATTTAGGTATGTTTGAATCAGGGTGTCACTCTGTCGAGAGAGTACAGGTGAATGATCACCGCTCACCGCAGCCTCAAAATCCTAGGCTCAAGTTATCTTCCTGCTTCTGCCTCGCGAGTAGCTGGGACTACAGGCATACACCCCCAAGCCCAGTTATTTTTTTTTAACTTTTTTGTAGCAATGAGGTCTCACTACATTGCCCAGGCTGGCCTCGAACTACTGGGCTGAAGCACTCTTTCTGCCTTGGCCTTCCAAAGTGCTGGGATTACAGGCTTAAGATACTCAAATTTAAATTTTAGTGGCCTCATGTGGTTAAATGGCTACTATACAGGTCTAAATATTAGAATATGGAGAGTAGCCAATGGCGTTTCTACTATTATAATCAAGGTGCTGGCATCACTAATGAGTTAATACATAAAATATGTTGCTGAAAATGAGTACACTATGAATAATACTAACTGTGCCAGAAAGACACCATAACAGAATTTTCTCAGGGTAAAATAACTTTGTATGCCAAAAAAGAGAAAACAAAAGACAGAGAAAAAGAAAAGAAAAGGATATTCCAATCTTTTCTTTTTCACTCTACTTCCCCAATAGAAAAGATCTTCTGAATTTTCCCAAAATGCTTTGTCAAGATAAGGAGTCAAACTTGTTTTAATCAGAAAGAAATTACTAGAGCATGGTAGTTATTTCTACAATAACTTTATTGAGTGAGACATTAGCTGAAAAATCAGGATTCAACAATGAATATAGTATGCTTATAATTCCAAACGTGTCACTGCAATTTGCTTATCGATGTCCCTAAATTTGTCCAATTTATCTGAATTTTAAAATAAACCCATCGCTAGACCAGGCACTGTGGCTCACACCTATAATTCCAGCACTTTGGGGGGCCACAGGGGGAGGACTGCCTAGGAGTTCAAGACCAGCCTGGGCAACATAGCAAGACCTCATCTCTACAAAAAATAGAAAAATTAACCAGAAGTGGTGGCACACCTATAGGCTGAGGTAGAAGGATGGCCTGAGCCCCAGAGGTAGAGGCTACTGTGAGCCAGATCATGCCACTGCACTCTAACCTGAGGAGACAAGAGTGAGACACAAGAGTTAAAACCAAACAAACAAAAAAATCCTTTGCTAAAACACATAGTGACTCAATCCCCTGAGTAAATGTATATATAATCTAAACTAGACTTTGAGTTAAATAATTCCTGGTGTAGTGACTAGAACAGCTCTTTGTGATTGGGACAGTAAAATATACTTTCATTACTTTGTGTATCCGCTGTCCTTAATGTTTAAGTGATCACACAAACTTAATCAGAGATACAAAGTCCTACATTGGCACAAGTCTAATTATATATTTAAGAAGATCTGATACCTTAAAACCATCAAGGTGAGCAACTAAATGTCAGAGACAGCAATTTTTCTACACAGCAACTTGTTCAACTTGTTAGCTGTCCCTGTAAGACAGCTGCCTTGTAAGTTAGCCACACAACTTCCGGCCCTTCCTTTTAGTGGTGTTCATTCGAAGCCATTTTTTAAAACATTACCAGATCTTCTGTATTGAGGATGAGAGTGGTTATACAAGCAAGATTTTATTCAGGCTAACAAAAATACCTAACACTGAGAAACAGGTCTTAATCTATTAGTAAAAGCTTTAAGAGAATCACTTTAAAATGATCTTCCTACCACACAAAAACATCATCAGGGAAATAAGCTTTCTATACATGAAGACTTGAAAAATCAAAAGCATGAGATCAGATCTGTAATAATTAACTTTCTGAGTCAAATTACTCGGCTACTGCTTATTGCAACAAAGCCAAAGTATTACAACAATATGGTATTATAATGACATCATTTGCTTGGTTTCCTAATAAAGCATATATCTGGGATATCTGAATTTACAATTAGCTAAAAATAGAGAGCCAACACTTGTAGGAGGGAGTGGTAGGCAGTTCTAGTTTTATTTATAAGATTGTTTTTGAGAATGATGCCCACTGCAAAATGAAGGAACAGAAGGCCGGCTCTAAAACACCATACATCTCTTAAGGGTAAAATGCTTTTCTAGAGCAAGAGGAGGAGAGGTATCAATGCTTTGGTCCCACAAAAATAGTTTCGCTTCACTAAATTCTACCACTGCCTATTTAGAATGAGTAAATGAAAACACTGAACTGCAGAAGCATTTGGCTAATGCGATTTGGAAATTAAACAGTAACCGACCACACCGCATAGATAAGGTTAGACTTCTTCAGCCAGGAGCAATTTCTGTCCTAATTGTCACAGCTGCCTTAGTGCTTACTTTCTGGGCTGTAGTTGCCAGGAGGCAGGAAAGATTTTTTTCTCTCTGAATTAATTCTGGGTACAGTGGCGCTTTTTATAGGCCTTAAATCACCCTTTTCTAAGATTTATTTTTTTTCTCCAGATGTTCCAGTAACACGGAAAAGTTAACCATTCCTTCCAAACCTGTCTCGCTCTAACTGCCTTGAGGAAAGGGACACAAAATAAGGTTCACATTCCAAAAGTTTCATTCGGGTGGGGTGAGGACAAGGCAGGAAGGAAACCCAGTGCTTCCTAGCGATCGTCTCCTAAAAGGTCTTTTCGGAAACTAGACGGGAAGTTGGAATATTCTGCCTTTCCCTCGCCCAGACCTTGGGTAAAAACGTGGACTTTGGGGGGCTGAACTGAGTAGGGGCCCTTCTCCCTGACGGATGTCGACACAACATCGAACCGTGACACTCTCCCAAAGTCTGCGACGAGCTAGGGCAGCGGCCAAGTCCCCTCCTCTTCCTCCCCCAAAGGCGTCCCCAACCCTCAGAGGCAGGACCCACAAGCCCCCTCCACCTCCCGCCCCGTCCTCGGGGCACTGCCACCCGCTCGGGGTCCCCCTGTGGCCGCAGCCGTCCGGGAGCCGCGAGGCGAGCAAGGAACCGAGAAGCGCCGGCAGGAAG
>NW_007258032.1:56705-90244 GCF_000164805.1 Carlito syrichta | reverse complement strand
TCCCGCGGGCCACGCGTTTCCCAACACGCACAGGCTCGATCTGAGGTGTAAGTGACCGCAGGCTCATCCCCCGAAGTCCCGGTTTGGGTCCGGATAAATTGTCAAAGCTTTTGTATCAACACGTAACTCAGCCCTCCAATTTAGCAGACCACCGAGGTGGTGCTAGGGTACTCTTGATCACTCCCCTTCGGTGGTTTTGAAAGGGTGGCTACTCCCCTGTGCCTGCTTCCTGCGTGGCCCAGTGTTTCTGTGAGAATGAATGAGGTAACTGCCCTGCTGTGCTCAATCGGACAGGTTCGAGGAAAAAAATAACTTTCTATGAAAAGGTAGTTGTTTACTGTTAACTACCAAACTCCTGCAATCAAAAAGACTCCAGAAGTAGCTTGATCTAGGTGAGAGAAGTGTGCGGATGACCAGGTAAGAGTGAATATGAAAGCGTCTGGAAGAAGGCTTCGATTTTGAAGCAGCAGTCCCATATGCAGTACATCTTACGTGTATGTACTGAGTGCAGTATTTTTGCTGGATTAAACCAACAGACGTTGTGGCTTAAAAAACATTAAGCAAGCCGGGCTCGGTGCCTCAGCCTGTAATCCCGCGCCTTTGGGAGGCTGAGGTGAGTGGATTGCCTGAGCCCGCGGGTTCGAGACCCGCCTGGGCAGCGAGACCTCATCTCTACAATAAATCAAAAAATCAGCCGGGCGTGGTAGCGCACGCCTGTAATTCCGGCTACTTGGAAGGCTGAGGTGGAAGGATCACCGGAGCCCAGCAGGTCGAGGCTGCGGCGGCCACTGCACCCCACTCTGGCGACAGAGTGAGACTCTAACTCAAAAAAAAAAAAAAATTAAGCAAAAGCAAATCTAAACGAGCTTAGCATGACTAGGCAAGTCGTTACATATGTATACTCAGCCTTTTAGTTTCAGTAGGCATTTCTTGTTATATAATGCATATCCAACACCACAAATAGAACCTTTCTTTAGGGATATTTATGATCTATAAAACCAACAGTGGAATTCCAAAAAACAGCCAGGTTGGGTTTTTCTTTTGTTTTTGTTTTTGTTTTGAGTCGGAGTCTCACTCTGTCGCCTAGGCTGAAGTGCAGTGGCACACTCACAGCCACCGCAGCCTCAACCTGCTGGGCTCGGGCAATCCTTCTGTCTCAGCCTTCCAAGTAGCTGAAACTACAAGCTTGTGCCACCATGCCTGGCTAATTTTTTGATTTATTGTAGGGATGAGGTCTTGTCAAATTGCCCAGGCTGGTCTCAAACCCCTGGGCTCAGGTCTCCCAAAGTGCCAGGATTACAGGTGTGAGCCACTGTGCCCGGCTAAAAAACAGATAGATATTTAAAGATAAAAACTTAATCTTTAGTTTTTATGACCAAACCTTACTTTATGGTCCTAAGGAAACTTGAGATACATTTATTTATTATAGTGATGAAGTATTACTATCATTCATGGAGCACCCACACCCTGAAACAAGCTCTTTATTTGTCTAATAATTTAACCCTAATCAGTCCTTTCAAGTAGGTATTATTATCACCATTGTATGTAGGCAGAAATGAAGGCTCAGGTTAAGTAATCTGGCAAAACTGGAGTTCAGGTTCTGGATTGTCAGGCAACAAAGCTTATGCTCTTAAACTGTGTCAAGAAACAGAAATATGACCATATTAGGCCTGGGAATTTGTATTTATATACCACAAAATTTGTCAAGATAACCTAAGAAATAGCAACTAGAGGACACTTTGTGCATCATTATTTAACTGTGCCCCAAATTTCAAAAGGAAAAAGGGGAGGGGCAGGAGTTGATTCTGAGTTCTATGGTAGAATATGATAAGAAGTAATCTCTACTTGGAAGACTGAGGTGGAAGGATCATCTGAGCCCAGCAGGTCGAGGCTGCAGTGGCTGTGCAGTCCAACCTGGGTGAGTAAGACTGCAACTCAAAAAAAAAAAAGTGATCTCAAGATAACTGTATAAAGATCAAATTGGAGCTCAGACTGCCAGGAACAGAATGAGCAGTCCTAGTAGTACTTTGCTTTAAGTGTTTTTCAACAGCAATACTATACATCTCATATTAATATAGGGAATATAAGATAGGAAAGTATTTTCACAGTGTAGGGGTCAAGGGAAAGCTTTCCCTCTTGGCCCTCCGAAGTTACTAGAAAATCAGCTCTTAAAAGACAGATTAATTGGAAAAAAGACATCCGAATGTATTAAATGTGCACACAGTGTGCATTCGGGGAGAATCCGAGTTATTGCCCACACTGTAACGTGGTTCATAAGCTTATATACCATCCTGCAAAACAAGTTATGGGAGCAGGGAGAAGAGGAAGTCTGTTAAGGGATTGCTAGAGAGAGTGAATAGATCAGGGAGCAGAGATTAGTATGTATCTTTTATCTAATAAAAGGCTCTTTCCAGTTGGTTACATTCTTGGTCTTACAGGAAGGGGAAGAAAAAACAGTTGTTCTTTTTGGTGGACCTGACTCTTAAGTAGATCAAGGATCTTCAGCTTCATCCTGATCTTTGGGAGAGATGATGGGGGTTAGGGGGTGTCAGAGAGAACTTGAGGCTTCTTCAGGTCAGCATCACATTTTGGGGTTTTGATTTCTGAGCCCCTAAAATACTATAGCTATTACCCTTTAGTAGTGGTGAAATCAATTTAGTGTGTCATGATTAGTATTTTAAACATTAAAATAACTGTGCATTGTGTAATCCCAGAAATTTGGGAGGCCAAGGTTGAGAGGATAACTTGAGGCCAGGAATTTGAGACCCGCGCAACATAGTGAGACCCTATCTCTACAAAAAAGTTTTTAAAAAATTAACCAGGCATCGTGGCATGCACCTATAGTCCCAGCTACTCAGGAGGCTAGAGTATCACTAGAGCCTAGGAGTTTGAGGCGGCAGTGAACTATGATTGCACTCCAGCCTGGGGACAGAGCAAGACCGTGTCATTAAAAAAATAAAATAAAAATAATAAACATCAACACATCGTACAGAGTAAGTACTCATATTTATTATTTTGTGAAATGTTGGTTTCAGTTGTATATGTGGATGCATGTATATACACACGTGCACATCAGGTCATAGTATAAAAGCAATTTCTTCCTGTAGGTTGTGGTTTAAAAGGTTTGAAAAACATTGAGATAGGAAGACACAACTTTAGAAAGCAGGCACCAACTGTAAAAGGGAAAAAAAATGTTCAGAGTCAATGGTAATTCATTCATTCTGCGACTATTTCTTAAATGTATTGAACATCAAATGTATACATAGCAACAGCCTGAAACTAGGAGACACAAAGTCAACTTTTAAGGAGAGCCCCTTTCTCTGGGTAGAGTTTAAGATGTAGTTGGAAAGAAAAGTTGCAGAAGGGAATAATTAAATTACAATTCAAGTCAGTATGAGATTAAGTCCTAAAGAACTATGCTAACATTAGGTACTCATTTCAGAAATTTGATGTAGCAATAGCGACTAGGAGAAGGTTTCAGAAGAAAGAAGTTGAATTTAAACTGAACTTGGGAGAATGAAGGTAGAAGGGAAAGGCTTTCCAACAGGAAGAACTGCAGGAGCAAATGCTTAGAGTCAAGAAAGCTCAAGGTATTTGAGATACAACTAATTTGGAGTAATGAGAGGTGGGGTTGGATAAGTAAGGGAAAGCATACATAGTATGAGGAGTTTCTGTCTTGTCATGAGAGTTTACAGGAAATGGGCAATCCCTGGAATTTTTCTGGACAAGTTAATGGCAGAATGAAATAAGAGTTGTAATTCATAGACACTGTGTGATAGGTTGGGGAGAGAAAAAAGGTCAGATAGCAAGTTATTGGTAGAGTGAAGCATTACGTTGAAAAGTGCCCGACTGGCAAAGAGCCAGAAGTAGCAGTTAGAGGAAGTTGTGCTGTGGTTCAAGGAAACCTGAAACTTAAGCCGCTCGAAGTAAGGTGGCAGATCCTCTAAGAGAACAGCATCATATAACAGCCATCGAATACATAGCAAATGTGGTTCTTATTGTTGAGTAATCTTACTAGTATAATTCTGTGCTAATTATACTTGTGATACATGATCATTCCCAGGGGGAAAAAAATCTAGTTTGTTGCAATAGAGATTCTCATAACACATACAGTACAAAGAGGGATATTTTTCTTGATCAGAACATCTTGGGTCATCTGTAAAAAACACAGACTATGAGCTGTTGATATTTGTGGCACATTTTCATTGGTACCTGTAGTGTCTAAGTGGTACTCAATAAATGTTTGTGAAGTGAATTAATAAGTTAAAGACAATGATTGAATAGTTGGGGGAAAAAATGTCTAGTTCAAGAATAGCAAAATGATATAGAGCAAAGCATATTGAATGACTTTAGTAGATCCTAAACTATCCAGTGAGACCAAAGGTCACCATCCTCTAGATTGAGGACTTTTTCTGTTGTGTGCCTCAGAACTCTCCATGGGTCAGTCTGCTTGGCAGACATCAAGCCTTGCCAATCTGTTGCCTTAATTAGTTTTATAGTGGTGGAGCTATCAGATGGGCCCCAGAATTCTTTCTAACTCATTTTTAAAGAAATTATTTTATTTGTTTATTTATTTTATTTTATTTTATTTTTATTTTTTGAGTTGGAGTCTCACTCTGTCGCCCTGGTTGGAGTGCAGTGGCACACTCACAGCCACCCCACCGTTGACCTGCTGGGCTCCAGCGATCCATCTGCCTCAGGCTTCCAAGTAGCTGGAACTACAGGTGCGCACTACCATGCCCAGCTATTTTTTTTTGTTTTTTAATTGTAGAGATGAGGTCTCGCCAAGTTGCCCAGCTTGGTTTATAACCCACAGGCTCAGGCAATCTACTCTCCTCGGCCTCCCAAAGTGCTGGGATTACAGACTGAGCCACCGAACCTGGTGAATTATTTTATTTTTAAGATGTTGAGTACAATTCAGGATTGGGTATACAAGTGGTCATCATACAGGTAAAGTTTAGGCCTCCCTTTGGTCCCCACTTTGCTTTGTTTGAGATCAGGTACCCTTATTGACATCATGTCCCCTCTATCTCATTTTTTAAAAGGTGTTTTTTTTACTTCCTCAAAATCATTGTTGATGAAAATACAGCTCTGTAAGATATTTAAAGAGGTGTATTCTGAGACAAATGTGAGTGACCTAGGCCCAAGGCACAGTCCCAAGAGAGACTGAGAACATGTGCCTAAAATGGTTGAATTGCAACTTGGCTTCGTACATTTTTAAGGAGACAGAAGTTACAGGCAGAAAATAAATCAGCATCTATGAGGTTTATATTGGTGGGGTCTGGAAAGGCAGGACGTCTCCAAGTAGGGCTTATAGGTCATGGGTAGATTCAAAGATTTCTCTGATTGGCAGTTGGTAGAGAGAGTTAAGTTCTGTCTAAAGAATCTGAAATCTGGCTAAGTGTGGTGGCTCATACCTGTAATCACAGCATTTTGAGATGCTGAGGTGGGAGGATAGTTTGAACCTAGGAGTTCAAGACCAGCCTCGGCAATATAGTGAGATTTCATTTATACCAAAAAAGCAAAAAGTTAGCCAAGCATGGTGGCATGTATCTGTAGTCCCAGCTACTCAGGAAGCCGAGGTGGGAGTTTTTGAGCCCAGGAGTTTGAGGATTTGGTGAGCAGTGGTGAGCCGTGATTATGCCACTATAGTTCAGCCTGGGTGACACAGTGAAACCCTTACTCAAAAAAAGAAAAACTTGAGTTAAGATAAGGAGGCATTGAGGAACCAAGGTTCTTGCTACATAGACAGAGGCTATAAGTAGCAAGCTTCAGAAAAAATAAGTGGTAAATGTTTTAAAAGATGTTCTGACTGGGCATGATCCCAGCACTTTGGGAGGTGGAGGCAAGAGGATTGCCTGAGCCCAGGGGTTGGGTTGCCTGAGACCAGCCTGGGCAACTTGGTGAGACCTCATCGCTACAATACATCAAAAAATTAGCTGGGCATGGTGGTATCCACCTGTAGTTCCAGCTACTTGAAACGCTGAGGCGGAAGGATCACCTGAGCTTAGCAGGTCGAGGCAGCGGTAGCTGTGATTGTGCCACTGCACTCCAGCCTGGGGGACAAAGTGAGACCCAGACTCAAAAAAAAAAAAAAAAAAAAAGATGTTCTCTATAGGTGCAAATTTCCCCAAAGACACAGCTTTGCAGAGTCACTTCAAAATATATCAAAGAAACATATGCTGGGGTAATGTGTTTTTATTTCCTTCAGGGCCTGCTATGTGTCATATGATTCTATACCAGTCAGGTCGGAATTTGGTATCTATTGCCACAGAGTCTGTTTTTTCAGTCGTGTGGTCTCTATTTTAGTGTCAGTGCTAGTCAGTTGTGCCTAAAACTCCACAGGGATGGGACATAACAAGACCTGTCAACCTCCTTTCCTGTCAGGGCCTGGGGTTTAGTTTTTCGGGTTCCCTTTTACCCGGTGGAGGTCTGTTCAGTCAGTTGTGGGGGTGGGAGTGGGGTTAAAATTTTATTTTTGGTTTATATCATAAATCTAGTAGACTGTAAATTATTCCACTCAAAAAGCAGTTTCCTTCTGATTATCACTTCAGAATTTCCAGACCAGACTTTAGGCAAAGAAAAAACAGACTTTAAAAAAGCTTTTCTAGTACTGAAAAGGATTATATATTTTATCGTCTTGTAAAGAATTTCATTGGGAACAACATCTCATTATATATTTGCATCTTTTCATGAAAATTTCTCGAACAGATGTTAGTTGTAAGCTAAGATATGAACTCAGTTTTATTTTTTGACTATTTATGCTTATAGAGAACTGAAACTCAAAACCAACGTGAGAATTAAAATTCATAAAAATGATCGTTCTTGAAAAGTGAGAAAGTATTTAAAACATAAGTATGTTCTGTACTTCCCTTATTTGTTATTTAAGGTGCCATTAATAACTCGATACTATCTTTGAATGAACTGGTTATAGCATTCCATCACCTCTCGTAAAAAACAGAATGAAAAAAATGGATGAATGTTGTGTGTTTTTGACTTAGAGAGAGAAGAGGACTGAATAGACAAGTGGCTTGTGATTGAATTATGGCCATACTGATGGCCTCAGATAAGCTACAGCAAAACTGAAATTGTTAAAACTGTTATCATTAAGATGGTCTCCAACACTTAAACAGCTTTTAGTTCCTGTGCTGCACAGTAGATTAAATTATTTAGCTATCTAGAGGCATTCGTTTTGTAATACTTTATCTTATAGATGTCACAAGGAAGTTGCATTGCTACATTGTTAGAAATTTTATGGGTGTTTTCTGATTAAAATGATTGCATTAGGCAAATATCTGCTGATAGCTACTTCATAGATTTTTCTAGGCTAAAACAGTCACTGGTGTTCAACGGCAAAACTTTTGGGGTCACATTGTCCTTTTGTCTGTATTAGAATGGATCCAAAATTGTTTTCTGAGGAAAATTTCATCTTAGCCTATGAATATTTCCTGTTTCCCTATATTCTGCAGTAGATAGGCCTATGCAAACCTGCCCCAGAGTACGAGGAAGCCTAGAGGTCAAAGAGAGAGGCTGAAATATACAGTTTCTCCAAAAGAAACATTTAATTGGGCCTTTTGAACAGAAGCCATGTCTCTGTCTTGGGAGGCAGTGAGACGAGATGGCGGATCCCCAAGCTTTTACCCTCGAGACCCAAGGCTTCTATACTAGAGGGAAAGGATGACTCAGAAGGGATGTGCAGAACAACTGGTTATTAACAGCAAGGTTATCTGGACTTATGGGCAGGGTGTAAGAACTTGTACTTACACAAAAGCAATAGATAAACTGGAAATTTTAGAGGACTTTCCAGAACTGAAGTATGGTTAGCAGATTAACATCCAAGATAGAGTTGCTTTAGCCTTCGCACCTTTTTTTTTTTTTGAGTTCGAGTTTCATTCTGTCATCCAGGCTGGAGTGCAGTGGCATGCTCACAGCCACTGCAGCCTCGAGCTGCTGGGCTCAGGAGATCCTTCTGCCTCAGCCTTCCGAGTAGCTGGAACTACAGGCATGCACCACCAAGCCAGGCCAATTTTTTGATTTTTGTAGAGATGAGGTCTCGCCAAGTTGCCCAGACTGGTCTCGATCCCATGGGCTCAGGCAATCCTCTCACCTCGGCTTCCCAAAGTAGGCACACACCTTAACTTTTATAAAACAAACATTAACCTTATTGAGATGGAGCAGGGACTACTATTTTAGAGACCTACAGGCCCCAAACATGGAAACAAAGGAAAATTCTAAAGTTTCTTCAAAGGAAATTCCAGGCACTTAGTTAGCCCCACAAGTAAGTAACTTGTCAAACATGTAGGTAACAGTAGCTTAAAACAATAGCCAAGGAATTTCCAGAGATGCTTGTTTTCCCCATAAAGACTAAAAATAACATCTTAACATACATCTCTCAGTTGTCTTTTAGAGGCTTGGTCTTCCAGTGAGGATCCCCAGGTAATAGGGAAGTGTAGACTGAACTTTATCTTCCTTTGTTCTAAATCTCTTCATGAGGGGCCTGGAAAAAGTCACTCCCCTTGGCCAGTTAACATTTTTCTTCTGGTCAAATTTTTGAAATTCTTTTTAAAAGATTGTTGTTTTTTTTAAAAAATAGAGATGGGCTCTCACTTTGTTGCTCTGGTTGGTCTCAAACTCCTGGCTCAGGCAATCCTGCTTTGGCCTTCCAACATGTTGAGATTATAGGCGTGAGCCACTGTACCCAGCCAGCTGACCTAACGTTTTTAAACAAAGCTTCCCTTCCTCAACCAATGGCAAATCAGAAAATCTTTGAATCCACCTAAGACCTGTAAGTTCCCCGCTTCAGGATACCCTGCCCTTTTCTACTTAAGCCAATGTATAACCTCCATGTATTGATTTATGATTTTGACTATAACTTCTGCTTTCCTGAAATTTACTCTGCCTTTAAAAATCCTTGCCCACAAGCCATCAGGGAGGCCAGGATTTGCGCATTATAGCTGCCTGCTCCTCCTTGCTTTGTGCCCTGCAAAAACCTTTCTATTGCTGCACACTAGCTGTGGGCATCTGGCTTTACTGTGCTGGGCAAGCGGTCCCCAGTTCAGTTTTATAATACTATCACTAGTTCTGATGACTGTGAATGTAAGAATGTGCTCTAAATTGCTGACAAGACTCTGCTTTGTGGATGTTATCAGAAATACTTAATTGGGAGAAGTAAAGATTATGGAGGATTTCCTGAAGACTGTGCACTCTTTGGGGGGATGCTGTAAATTTTATCTTTTTTATTTTTTTGAGTTGGAGTCTCATTCTGTCACCCAGGCTAGGGTTTGGCTCGCTCACAGTCACTGCAGCCTCGACCTGCTGAACTTTGGTGATCCTTCTGTCTCAGCCTTCCAAGTAGCTGAAACTACAGCCATATACCACCACACCTGACTAATTGTTTTGATTTATTGTAGAGACAAGATCTCACCAAGTTGCTCAGACTGGTCTCAAACCCATGGGTTCAGGCAATCCTCTGGCCTCTGCCTCCCAGGGTGCTGGGATTACAGGCATGAGCCACCGTGCCCGGCCAATTTTATCTTTAGAGAAAAATTGTAAGAACAGTTTTTTGGGGTAGTCTTCTTTTGGCTCCTCCTGTGATTACTTTTACTGACCTGTAGTTTAGGGTCACACAAAGAGTCTAAATCTAGGCATGGTAGGAGAAGCAGCCTCAGGAACCTCACAGCCAACAGTCTTACTGTGGAGATGCGTCTGAGAACAACACTCACTCATCGTGCTGGGTTCTCTAACGAGAGCCTGCAAAAATTCAGTATCACAAATAACTGCGCTTTTCTTGAGCAGCTAGTTTGTTTTATAACCTTGAAGGCATTTAGAATTATGTAATTGAATGTGCTTCCTTTATTGTTGTGTTGGTTGTTTAAAAATTCAAAGGCTTATTTATAGCAAGTGCCCAGACTCTATGGTATACATTTTAAAAATTACTCTGACTCCAACTTTTTCTTTGTCTACTCTTTTTTTTTTTTTTTTTGAGTTAGAGTCTCACTCTGTTACCCAGTCTGGAGTGCAGTGGCATGATCACAGCTCACCACAGCTGTTCAACCTCCCGGGCTCAGGTGATCCTTCCATCTCAGCCTCCCGAGTAGCTGTGACTACGGGCACACACCACCACGCTTGGCTAATTTTCTTTTGAGTTTTTGTAGAGATGGTCTCGCTATGTTGCCCAGGTTGATCTCAAACTCCTGGGCTCAAGCATTCCTCCTGCCTCGGACTTCCCAAAGTGCTGGGACTACAGGCATAGGCCACTGTTCCCAGTCTGCTTTGACTAATCTTAGTTTCCCTTTGACTTATTCCTCTTCCTTTGTATCTTATTATACTGTATGTATTTTGTAAACCACCTTCAATTTTTTGAATAGAAGAAATAAAGGAATGTATAAGACGATCATTTATGATTATAAGCAACAAAGACTAATTTTTAAAGGAGGTAAGAATAAGCTCCATATATTCTAATCTGAAGGAGATTATGTAATTTCCTTCAGCTCCACCATAATTACATGTACACTTTCACGAGTATACAATGAATAGACATGTTAATTTGAATAGGAGAATGACTGGAAAGAAAATGATGAATAAAGACTGAAGCCAGGTGAGGCAGGGTGTGAAAGGGCAGGAAAAATGTGAGCAAGGTGGAAACATGCCGAATCAATAAAGAGAAATGAAGCACTATTCTTTCAGGTTGCGAGTAGAATGGGTTGGGAGTGGAGAATTGGAAAATACTAGTTCCAAGAGACTTCTGTATGGGAAGCAGGAAGGAAGTGGCTACTTGTTGAAGGAATTAGCCTGAGTATCTTTTTTTTTGAGTTGGAATCTCACTCTGTCGCCCTGGCTGGAGTGCAGTGGCATGCTCACGGCCACCGCAGCCTTGCCCTGCTGGGCTCAGGCAATCCTTTCACTTCAGCCTTCCAAGCAGCTGGAACCATAGGCATGTGCCATCATGCCCGGTTGATTTTTTGATTTATTGTAGGGATATTTGCTCAAGCTGGTCTGGGCTCCCTGAGCTCAGGCATTCCTCTTGCCCCCACCTCCTAAAGTGCTGGAATTACGGGAGTGAGCTACTGCGCCTGGCTAGCCTGAATATCTTATTTAGGTTATAGTTTACCACTAAGGAAGGGTCTGGGAGATTCACAGTAATAACTACAAGGGATAGCGGGAAGCAGATGACAGTGCTGCAGGGCAGAAGCCTGGGTGACCCTGGATGACACCAGCAAGCATGTAGCTCCTCAGTGCTCAGGGGGCTGAGAACAAGGGGTTTGGGATAGACTAAGGATGGTAGCTGGGTTTAGTTGGGATTAGGGGAGATAACATGCTGGAGTGGAAAGAGAATGGAACTAGGAGGAGAACCCATACTTCTCAAGGGGTCAGATGAGAGACCAATCTGGACAGGAGAGAGCTCTGGCAATGGGCCTGAAAGAACCTGGAGCAGGGGATACTCTTGGGTTATGCCCAGCATGTAACTAGCATGCATAGTGTGTGCTCAGAATGTTTTGTTTTGTTTTTTTTTGGTCACATAAATCAAGCTAGACCAAACTGAACTCTGTATCTATGCTACTGAGACTGCTTATGTCCTGAAGTGGCTCTCACGGCAGCATGGCGTTTCTTTGAGCAGCTTATGTGACAGAAATTGGATGAGCCTGCCTCTGGCAATGACTCCTACAGAGGAGAAGAGAGAGGTGAATGGCGCCTGGCTGTGGTCTCAGCCACCCTTGGGTGTGTCTCATGCTGCATGTATCCTCTGTCTGGAAATCTCTTCTGCCATCCTATACCTTCTTACAACTAATTCTGCAACATTTAAGTCTCAGTTTAAAAGTTACCCCTTTCAGAGAAGGTGATATCCCCTTGCAGAGCTAGGTTAAGACATTTACAAATCCATGACTGCTCCCTCACCTCACCCCTGTCACGCACCCTGACCAAAATAAAATGTCTAAGACAATCACTCATTTTTTTATTTTTTATTTTTGAGTTGGAGTCTCACTCTGTCACCCAGGCTGGAGGGCAGTAACACGCTCCCGGCCACCGCAACCTTGACCTGCTGGGCTCAGGCAATCCTTCGCCTCGATCTTCCAAGTAGCTGGAACTACAGGCACATGCCACCATGCCCAGCTAATTTTTTTAGTTTATTGTAACGATGAGGTCTTGCCAAGTTGCCCAGACTGCTCTTGAACCCACGGCTCAGGCAATCCTCTCACCTTGGCCTCCCAAAGTGTGGGATTATAGGCGTGAGCCACGCTCCCGGCCCAAATGTTCATTTTTTGAAACAGCATGCAACAAAATGTAAACATGCCAAATTGAACTCATTAATTTGAATAACTTTCTAGACTTTCTTCTGATTCAGATTTTCTCCTTGTGTCTCATAATATGTATCTGCCCCATACTCTTTTTCCCCCCCTTTTTTTGAGCCTTTCCTTGCTGGTGCCCCAAATCTGTGCTGAGCCTGCCAACCTGGTCATTCTGCACTTTCCTACATTAAGAATTGTCACAGTGTCTTGTGCCTCTCCAAGTAGTTTGCACACTGGCAATTGTGTTTGCTGTAATCTCTAATGCCAGTTTTCCCCATGAAAAGCAAGGACTCTTCTAGAGGGAAAGGACTCAGTTTATGATGCTCATTAAGAGCTCAAATATTTGCTTGACCAGCTAGTCTAAAGAATAAGTGATGAGGCTGGGCGTGGTGGCTAATGCCTATAATCCCAGCACTTTGGGGGGCCGAGATGAGAGGATTGCCTGAGCTCATGGGTTGGGTTCAAGACCAGTCTGGACAACACGGCAAGACTTCATCCCTACAATAAATTAAAAAATTAGCCAGATGTAGTGGTGGTGCATGCCTGTATTTCCAGTTACTTGGAAGGCTGAAGCAGAAGGATCACCTGAGCCCAGCAGGTTGAGGCTACGGTGGCTGTGAGTGTGCCACTGCACTCTAGCCTGGGCAGCAGAGTGAGACTCTGACTCAAAAAAAAAAAAAAAGTGATCAATGACTAGTTGAGAAATCAGTGAATCTTCTAGAGTGATAAATTGAACTTTTATGAGTAAAACAGGGACATAAGGGGGACCCCCCAAAAAACTCAGAATTATCTTTTTTTGGAGGGCAGGCCCCTTGCAGTACATTTGGAATGTGTTCCCCTAGATCAAATGGTCAACCAAAGTTTTTATCTGGAAGTTTTGAGAAAGTTGCGAAAGAAACATCCTGAGTTGTGGCAAACAGGTGACCGGTTCTTCCACCATGACAGCACACCTGCCCACACTGCATTGAGTGTTCTGCAGTTTTTGGCCAAAAATAGCATGACCCCAGTGCCCCACCCTCCCTGCTTACCCAAATCTCACCCCAAACAATTTTTTTGTTTGTTTCTCGGTGAAAAATTTCCTCAGAGAGAAACATTTTGCCAGTGTGGAAGAGGTGAAACAAAAAACAGTAGAAGCACTAAAAGGCATCCAAATTGACGAGTTCAAAAACCGTTTCAAGCAGTGAAAAAAGTGTCTCACTACGTGTATTGCATCAAATGGAAAGTACTTAGAAGATGAGTGAAGTTTAAACATGTAACACAATTTTTTATAAATAAATCCCATTTTGGGGGGAGTTCCTCCTTGTAAAAGAAGATGACTGGTTGGTCATGGTAGCTCACACCTGTAATTCTAGCACTTTTGGGAGATCAAGGTGGGAGGATCACTTATGCCCAGGAGTTTGAGACCAAGCTGAGCTGTATAGTGAGACCTCACCACTATGAAAAATTAAGAAAAAAAAATTAGCTGGGCGTGGTTGTGTGCACCTGAAGTCCCAGCTACTTGGGAGGCTAAAGTGGGAGGATCACTTGAGTTCAGGAGGTCAAGGCTACAGTGAGCTGGCATTATGCCACTGCACTCCGGCCTGGGCCACAAAGTGAATCCCTGTCACAAAAAAAAAAAAAAGAAGAAGAAGAAGTGAACAGACCAAATGAAAAAGATATTTTTCTACACGATATTGATTTAATCAAAGACTCTAGAGACTATATAATGTTGCTATTCTGGTGAGGTAAAATGGTTTCCTCGAGATAATTCCTAGTCGAATGCAACATAAATCTGTCATTGCAATCAGTTGATGGCAATTCTATAAGACCCATTCATTAAATCATACTAAGCACTTTCTTATTCCAATATTCAGATACTAGGCCCTCTTTCTCCACCATCACCTATTCTGCCACCATTCCATTCAATAAATATTTGCTGAGCATTTAGCAAACACAGTCATTGTGCTAGGTGCATGGGTGAATAGTCCTATAGGCTTCACCTTCTAGGAGAGCATGATTTAAGACTAGGGCTTTAGAATTAAGTTATTAACAGCAACACAATTTTATGTCTGCCATCTTGAGTATAATAAAAATAGAGGTGAGAGTATTCAGAAAGGTGTTAACTGTGCCTATATAGGAAGTTATAGGTACATAAAGTAAAGAAGGTCTAAGGAAGATAAAGTTTAGAAAGTCTTAGTTTTGTCACCTCCAACTTAAGACCTACTTGTTCACAGACCAGGCCCTTAATTTTTCACCAGAGATATGGTAACTTTTTTGGATGGAGTGATGCTTGTTGTTCATCAACATATACACACCTAGTGACCTTGCATGAAGAAACATCTTATCTGCAGAAGAGGAGATTGCACCTCATCTACACAAAGAAGGAGTGATGGTGGTGTTAGTGTGTGCATGCATTTTTGCACGTGCACCTACCTGTATGCTTGCGCCAAGAGGGGAAGATAAGGGGAGACATGTATACATTTTGATACTTAGCTCATTTTATTTTTATCCAGAGTTATTAGTAAGTATAAAATTGTAGTCTGAACACAGTGGCTCATGCCTGTAAACCTAACACTTTGGGAGGCTGAGGCAGGTGGGTTGCTTGAGCCCAGGGATTCAAGACCAACCTGGGCAACATAGCGAAATCTCATCTCTACAAAAAAGTAAAACATTAGCAATGCATGGTGGCGTGCACCTGTAGTCTCAACTATTCAAAGGCTGAGGTGGAAGAATCACTTGAGCCCAGGAGGTCAAGGCTTCTGTGAGCTGTGACCATCATGATCATGACACTGCACCCAGCCTGGGTGACATGGGAGGTGTGACAATTAGTTCATAAACTCATCCTAGAACAAGTACTACACACCTCATTGCTGAATATTACCATGGTCACCTTTGAAGTACTCCCTTTGGGAAGTTACACACCTATACCAGTACCTAGTCCACATGTCAAAGCAATTTTGGAACTCTTTCTGGGATGGCCATTCAGAGCTGTCATTGTATTACCCTTGATGTCCTAAATGTTATAAAAATATCTTCCTTTCACTATTTCCTTTATCTTTGGGTAAAGAAAAAAGTCACTGGGGGCCAGATCAGTTGAGTAGGGAGGGTGTTCCAATACAGTTATTCGTTTGCTAGCTAAAAACTCCCTCACATACAGTGCTGTGTGAGCTGGTGCATGGTCGTGATGCAAGAACTCCTTCAGGACCATTTTTGCACACACTTGTCTCATGCCAAGATTTTCAGTTAAGATTTTCCTGTTTCTCTGTTAATGTCTATTGGTCTGCTATGCTTCTCACAGTCTGCCAATGAGCTTGACTCACAATGTGATGAATTTTTGCAATGTTTTTCTCAGTTCTGCTCATTACTGGTTGTCCTGACTTCTCTTTGCCAGTGATGCTTTCTCTCCCCTCAGAAAAATGTTTAATCTATTTGTACACTGCCATTTTATTTATAGCATTATCCCTATAAATTTGTACTAAAATGTCCCTGATTTCACTTCTACTCTTGTCAAATTTTTTGTTTGTTTGTTGTTTTTGAGTAGGGGTCTTACTCTGTCTCCCAGGCTGGAGTGCGGTGTCACACCTACAGCCACCACAGCCTCAGCCTGCTAGGTGATCCTTCTGCCTCAGCCTTCTAAGTAGCTGGAACTATATGCATGCACCACCATGTCTGGCTAATTTTCTTTTATTTGTTGTAAAGATGAGATCTCTCCAAGTTGCCCAGGCTGGTCTCAAATCCCTGGACTCAGGCAGTCCTCTTGCCTCTGCCTCACTCTTGCTAAGCTTAACAAGAAATATAATGTTTGCTCATTGCTCTAATTCAAGCTCCGACATTCTTGTGACAGCATACAAAAACACACAGCAATAATGAATGCCACTCAGCAAGACATCACCACACATTGACACAAACTCAGCGGTGAGACACTGATATTCCAAGGTTATGAAACCTTACCAAGTTGTTTGTACAGTGCTGCCAGTGTAAGTGCATGGTGGCAGGTTTGTGAAGTTAATTGTCAGACTTTTAGTGAGATCCTCAACTCAAAAAATATATATAAAAAATTGTAGACTGAATCCCCGAGGTGGCTGTTAGCTTTACACATCTCTGTCCTGCTGGAAAGGCAACAAGAGAGGGCAGGTAATTCAGTGGAATTGCTACCATGATCAGAAAGCCAATTCAGCCATATAATGGTAGTAGCATCATTATAAATAAAAGAGAGGAGATGTTAGATGCACCACTCTGTGACATGACATTCCCTTGTCACACTGGAAAAAGGAAAAAAAACAACTTAGAGTGATATAAATATCATTTAACCCGAATAATGCAATAATTTTTGTTTCAGTCAGGATTTCACTCTGTTGCCTAGGTTGGAGTGCAGTGGCACAGTCATGACTCACCACAGCCTTGACCTCCTGAGCTCAGGTGATTCTTTTTTTTTTTTTTCTTGAGTTGGAGTCTCACTCTTGTTGCCCAGGCTGGAGTGCAGTGGTATGCTCACAGCCACTGCAGCCTCGACCTGCTGGGCTTAGGTGATCCCTCCTTCTCAGCCTTCCAATCAGGTGATTCTTCTGCTTCAGCCTCCTGAGTAGCTGGGACACCCGACTAATTTTTTGACTTTTTTTTTTTTTGGAGACGAGTTCTCACTATGTTGCCTAACCAGAGGGCCGGATCCTCCCACCTTGGCCTCCCAAAGTGCTGGAATTACAGGTGTGAGCCACCACATCCAGCTATATGTGTGAATTTTAATAGGCTTTAATTCCTCTGAGCAATTTATGACTTCATTGTGTGAGAATTCCGCAAGTTTGCATTAGAATTCTGAATGCCATTTTGTTTTTACTTTATTGATTTGATACATGAGACAAGAAAATGCAACTTTCCTCCTGTGTTAATTAATTGAATAGTATATGAGGAGAGATGCCAGTTTTTAGGTTGCATTCATCATTTTTATTTGTAGCTCCATCTGTTGTGTTTTTATCAAGTTGCTGTTTAAACTCTGATACAATGGTTAGTTTGTAGCTTCAGTATTATTCCCACCTGCTTCCCTAAAATGATTACTCTATTTCTTTTGTGTGTGTGTGTGTGTTGGAGTCTCACTCTGTCTCGCCCAGACTGGAGTGCAGTGGCCACTCCCAGCCACCGCAGCCTTGACCTGCTGGGCTCCGGCGATCCTTCCGCCTCAACCTTCCAAGTAGCCAGAATTACAGGCATGCGCTACCACGCCCGGCTGATTTTTTGATTTATTGTAGAGATGAGGTCTTGCTGCCCAGGTGGGTCTCGAACCCACGGTCTCAGGCAATCCACTCACCTCAGTCTCTCAAAGGCGCAGGATTACAGGCTGAGCCACTGAGCCTGGCTGATTACTCTATTTCTAACCTGTAAATATGCTCTTCTGCTCCTCAGCATTTCAGTGGGTAACTAGTCCATTATCTTTCTTATTTGAGGCCAGTTCCTGGACACATATCAGAGTCTCAGGGTCTTAACAGTTCTCATTGGCACTTTTTCCAGAATATACAGATAGAATTTGTCTCCAGTTGACACCTGGAAACCTCTTCTTCCTGGATTTCCTTTCCTCCCCTTCCCTTCCCCACTCCCCTTTCCAGAATTCCAGTTCCCAGCCTCTCCCTGTTGGCCAGAGCCCAGAGAGATGCAACCTGGAAAAATGACAGAAAGTACTTGCATTCCTCAAAGTGGGGCATTTGGCGGGGTGTGGTGGCTCATGCATACTAGCACTTTGGGAGGCCAAGAGAGTATTGCTTGAGACTAGGAGTGTGAGACCAGCCTAGGCAACTTAGCAAGACCTTTTCTCTACAAAAAGTCCAAAACTTAGCCGGGCATGGTGGTGCATGCCTGTAGTCCCATCTGCTCAGGAGACTGAGGCAGAAGGATTACCTGAGCTCAGGGTGTCAAAGCTGCAGCGAGCTGTGAGTATGTCACTCCATTCCAGCCTGGGTGACAGAATGAGACCCTGACTGAAAAAAAAGTGGGAAAAAAAAAAAACTGGGTGCGGTGGCTCATGCCTGTAATCCCAGCGCTTTGGGAGGCTGAGGTGAGCCTGAGCTCAGGGGTTTGAGACCACCCTGGGCAACATGACGAGACCTCGTCTCTACAATAAATCAAAAAATTAGCCATGCATGGTAGCGCTTGCCTGTAGTTCCAGCTACTTGGAAACCTGAGGTGGAAGGATCACCTGAGCCCAGCAGGTCAAAGATGCCAGTGGTTGTGAGTGTGTCACTGCACTCCAGCCTGGGCAACGGAGACTCCAACTTAAAAAAAAAAAAGTGTGGCATTTGCTGCTATTTCTCACCTTTTTAAACGTGACTTTGATGCAATATTACAAATTTTTATATTAACACTATTTTATTTAACATTATTAACAATAAATTATTGAGGCCATCCTCTATATCAGATACTGTACTGTATCAGCATATACAGTAAAACTTAATCTTTAACTCCTTTTTCCTCATCTGGCTCAAATTTCTGATTGATTGATTGATTGATTTTGAGTAGGAATCTTACTCTGTTACCCAGGCTGGAGTGCAGTGGCACACTCACAGCCACCACAGCCTCAACCTGCTGGGCTCAGATGATACTTCCACCTCAGTCTTCCAAGTAGCTGGAACCATGCCTGGCTGATTTTTTTAAAAAACTGATTGTAGAGACTGAAAGGATGGACCGAGAGTGGGAAACCATTTTTTTTTTCCTTGTTCCTAAACCCAAACACAATGATGAGAAAGTAGAGGCTATGTCCTAGAGAAATGCATACTCTAGGTAAAGATTAACTTTGCTGACTTTGTCTTTTCAGAAACACAGACTCCTTAAGCATGACCAGTACCAGCCTATTGTAATTTGTCTTTTTAGAAACTCACATTTCTCAAGCATGAAACAGTATTGACCCATTGTATACTTGGTGCATAGTGACCAGGACCCCCCTCAGGGTCTCTAAAATATCCACGAGTTGTCAACAAGGAAGTCATGCCAGTCACATCTACCTGATTGCAACATCTCCAGGGGTAAGGATTTAAGCCAGGGCTTGGGGCGCTATGTTGCTACACTCATTTAGAGTGTAGGCCCTCTTTCTGTCTGTGGGAAGTGATCTCTTTCTTAAATAAATCTTTTCTTCTTTCACCTCTTTGTATGTTGCAAATCTTTGCATTACTTGGATCTCTGGTTGCCAGCGCACCCTCTGGCACACTAGCTCTGGAGATGCTGTGCCCATCCATCCATTCACCCTCACCCTCCATACCCTAACAGAAACAAGGTCTTGACAAGTTGCCCAGGCTGGTCTCGAACCCCTGGGCTCAGGCAATCCTCTCGCCTCCACCTCCCAAAGTGCTGAGATTACAGGTGTGAACCACTGCGCCTGGCTCAAATTTCTGTTGATTAAATGAAAACTGAGAGTGAAAGTATACTTATTAGATTTGACTACTTATAGAAAGCTGCAACTTTACTATATGCAATAATCATACTATAAAACACTGTAACATTCCTGTAACTAATACAAAAGTTTTCTTCATAACAAATTTAGTTATTAATAAATAAGAAATCCCAATATGATATTCAGAGAAAATAATTGTGAAATAAAAGTTGTCTTTTGTGGATATACAGTGGAGGAGGTTCTCAAAGTCTGTTACTTCTTTATATTTCTTTCTCCAACAAAATACTATCTTTTTGGATAATAGTACATTTTCATTACCTTGCTCTCACCTATCTTTCTCATCCGTATCCACGATTGATTTCAACTTCTGTTGACTTACTATTATAACTGAAATAAAACCTCTAAGAAAAAAATATTGTTCATTTTAGTGGTAGGCAAATTTAATAGAGTTTCATTTTATTTCAACCACATTTTCCAGATCACTAGACTGCTAATTGTTCACTGGAGATTTTAAGGTCATGGTAAACACAACAGCAGTTTGGTAATTAATTGATTTAATTTTGAGTGCCAAGAAGCAATTGAGACTCAAAACTCTAAATCCATTAATTTTATCCTGTTTTGAATGTTTACTTACAAAAAAAAAAAATAAGGCCAAGCATGGTGGCTCAAGCCTGTAATTCCAGTGCTTTGGGGGGCTGAGGCAAGAGGATTGCCTGAGTTCGGGGATTCAGACTAGCCTGGGCAACTTGGCTCTACAATAAATCAAAAAATAAGTTGGGCACGGTGGTGCGCACCTGTAGTTCCAACTACTTGGAAGGCTGAGGTGGAAGGATCACCAGAGCCCAGCAGGTTGAGGCTGCAGTGGCTGTGAGCATGCCACTGCGCTCCAGCCTGGGCAACAGAGTGAGACTCCGACTCAAAAAATAAAAATAAAATAAAAAAATAAATAAGGTGATTTAAAAATAGTCATTTCATTTTAGTTTGCATACCCATAGTTTGAAGAACTATTAAATTGTGTAGTGTAAAAAAGCTTTCAGGACTAGGTGTGATGGCTCACGCCTATAATCCCAGCATTTTGGGAGGTGGAGGGTCACACTCCCAGTGGAGCCTCCAGAATGTTAGGTCATTCTATGATTCGATGCCACATGAAAGATGCAAAGAATTGCATAGAAGTTAGATTAGAAAACATTGTTTATTTAGAAAGTAAATTGGAAAGAGAAAGAGGGGATTCACTTCCCCAAGGGAAGGGAGGGAGCCAAAGCTTAAGAAAACATGGCTTGGCCATAGCTTAAAGAACACTTGGCCACACCATAGCTTAGCAAGGCAATGGCTACAATGGCCGCAATAGCCTGGCAATGGCGACTGGTTTCTTGTGGTTGATCCTTCCCTTTGACGGGGCAAGGTCATTGAGCGATTGGGTGGTGGTCTGCTCCACATCATCACGAAGGGGCAGGTAAGCATGGTACTGATGTCAGGTAATGGACTGCAGGCAGATGGCTGAGTTAGTCACATGATTGCTGCCATGGTGGTGGGGTCTGCCTGTGTCATGAAGGTCACAAAGGGCTGATTGGGTTAACTTGAGTCTTATGTTTGGAGGCAAATACTTGAAATAGAAAAGCTAATTCATACAAAACAAGTTGGGGAGGGGGATGGTAAAACAATTGTCAATAGCTACCTCTGAAAAACTGGTTTTGTCCTTGGCTAGTGATGAGAGGGTAAGTTAAGTGAACCGCTAGAAAAACATGAGATTTAGGCAATGTTAAAATGGCTGCTCATTGGGTATATTAAATTCATGTTATGTTCTTTCAGAGGCCAGGGTTTGCCTGAGCCCAGGGGTTTGAGATCAACCTGGGCAACTTGGCAAAACCTTGTCTCTACAATAAATTTTTAAAAATTAGCTGGGTGTGGTGGCATGCACCTGCAGTTCCAGCTACTTGGAAGGCTGAGGTGGAAGGCTCCTCTGAGCCCAGCAGGTTGAGGCCGTGGTAGCTGTGAGGGTGCCACTGCACTCCAGATTGGGAGGCAGAGTGAAACTCCAACTCAAAACAAACAAATAAAACCACAGTTCTGAAGGGTGTTGCGCGAATCTTTCAGAGAGAGATGGGACATCTAGGCTTCTTTGCCAAGAAGTAGCATTTATCTGTGCTGGCACCGGCTCAGCGGATTCGCATCCAAAGACTGAGCCCTGAATGCAGCAGGGCATTGCCTTATATACCTTTGTTAACTTCCCCTTTACGTTGTAACCCCTTGGTTTCCCTTATAAGGTGGCATGTTGGCACCATGCATTTTGATTGGGTATTTCATAACTCTGGTTACAGTTAGCCCTACATGTTAGAATGTTGATTGGTTACATAATCATCTTATTTACATGTCCTATTTGCTGATTGGTTTACAGGATTACTATTCTGATTGGTTTCCGCCACAAGTTTAAACATGGACCTCGCCAAAGTAAAAAGCCCACCAAAGAGAAAGCACAAAGAAGCAGGAAGGAACTTATTTCCCCTTTTCTTATTTCTGCATTTTAGAAGGGTCCCTGCCTCAAGGGCTTCCTGATAGAAACACATGGAGGGTGACATGCCTGGAAAGGGCATGGAAGTTATGCGCCACTTCTCTCATATATCTGCTTATGCATCTCTGTCACCTGGCTGCTCATCTGTATTGAAGAGACCAAGACAGAGTTGATAAACCCAATAAGCAGCCATTTTAACACTGCCTAGTTCTGTCATATTCTCTTAACATTACCTAGCTTGCCCTCTAATCAAGGACAGAACCAGTTTCTAAGAGGTAGCTGTTGATAAGTGTTTTACAACCCCCTCTCCAGCTTGTTTTGTAAATAAGTTAATCTAATTGGCCCTTCATCACCTTCCTGACACAAACCCCATGAACACGGCAGTAGTCAGGTGACTAGTCCACCCATCTGCCTGCTGTCCATCATCACAATGTCAATACCTGTGCTTACCTGTTCCCTTCATGTTGACGTGGAACAGACCACCACTCAATCACCTTAACGACCTGCCCCTATCAAAGGGAAGGTTTAAAATCATTCAACCTGGTTGGACTGCGTGGCTCCATAGTAGCCATATTTTGTAAGTTTTGGTCCCCTTTCCTACCTTGGGGAGGTGAATCTCCTCTCTTTTTTCAACTTACTTTCTAAATAAACTATATTTTCCAATCTAATTTCTGTGCAATTGCTTTTCACCTTTCTTGTGGTATCAGATCACACATCCCTGGTCTGACCTGAAATTTTGGAGGCCACACTGGGATTTTGACTTAACATGTATCCTTTGTAATATCTTTTATAATAAACCAGTAAGTGTAAGTGTATGTTCCTCTGAGTTCTGTGAGCCACTCTAGCAAAGTAATCAAACCCCTCCCTAGGGGAGGAGTTATGGGAATCCTGATTTGGAGAAGCACAAGCCACAACCAATGTTTATGACTGTCATCTACCATCTTCAGATAGATAGTGTCAGAATTTCACAGAATTAGAGGACACCCAACTGTGGTCTGCTGGAAAATATGCTGCAGGATTGCTTGGTGTGTGTGTGTGTGTGTGTGTATGTGTGTGTGTGTGTGTGTGTGTGTGTGTGTTTGTGTTGGCAAAAATACACACACATCTGGGGTGTTCTGTGCTGTGAATGTATAGTAGGAGAGAATGCATTTGTTTTTCTTTTATTCTTACATTTGCTAATCCATTAAAGCTTGCAGTGGGCTTTCTGGTTCTATCTGAGGCTCTTGGGACCAGTAGAGGAGACAGCCCACGACAGTACCAAGCAACCTCACCACAGCCTCAGCAGCAAGGATGACATACTCACTATCTCTCCTGGGTCCTGAACAACACCTGAGGCCCTAGGTTGTAACTGCACAGCTCTCTGGTATTGTTTAATTCTGGGACTTTCAGTGCATTTAGGAAAGGATGCAGCCTGCCCCAGCATCACCTTTCTGTAGGCTTAGGGTGACTCCAGGAAAAGATCTGAGCTCAGACAGTTGTAGGAACACAACTGACACTGGAGCTTTTTCTCATCATTCCAAGCAAGGGCATCAGGATTGGAGGGGAGAAACCAAGACAGGTGCTATTTGATTGCTGAGGATGTGTAAAATTCCCTTCATGTCCTGGCTCCTGGGGGAGGGGCCAGGGCTGATCAACATATACTTTCTTAAACAATGGACCTTGGGTGCGAGGGAATTGTTTTATAGATAGCACCTGTTGTAAAGCCTGAGAATGGTATCTGAGATCTCTTTTCAGACTTTGTACTCTGGCAAACCCAAACTCCTACCCAGGCCCAGAACACCAGGAAGTCCTCTACAGTCACAGGACCCCAGGAAGACAGTTTCAACACCTCCCCGTGACATCATCAACCAATCAACAGCCCCTATTCTTTTTCTTGCCAAGTTCCCTTCCGGGAGGTGGATTTGAGTGATTTCTCCTGCCCTCCCTGCTTAGCTGCTGTGTGATATATTAAGATCTTTCTCCATTGTAATGACTGCAACAGTTTTGTTTTTCCTGGGCAGCAGGCATAAGAACCCAGTTTCCTGTAACAAGGACCGGAGCGAGCAGGGTGTGGGAATCTCCTGGGGCTCTCATGGAGACAGAAGGGACCCAGAAGAGGAGGGCTGAATCTCTAGCATGTACTCTAGAGGCCTGAGACAGTTACGACTTTTAGTTTCATTTCCTTGCATAGTCCCCCCACCTCAAGAATGTCTGCTAAAAAAATTTTTTTTTAAATCACCCGAGGGGCTTCAAGATGGCTGACTAGATATACCTGGTACTCACATCTTCCACGAAGAACCGATATAGTGAGTAGATACACTTCAAATAGATCATCCAAGCGAGAGCACAACTTCAACAGAGAAGTGACAAGAAACACTGGTAGGTCAGTGAGCTGAGCTGGTGCTGCATATAAACTGATGAGGAAAAATAGTTTATTTAGAAAGTAGATCAGAAAAAAGGGGTGGATCCACCTCTTCAAAATTGGAGGAAGGGGGCCAGACATTTAAGGAATGTTTGGCTGAGAATGCTTGAGGGAGAAGGCTTTTAAAGCTTCCTTTTTAGTGGGGTCAGATAGGCAAGAACTGACATCATGATGATGAGGTCTGTTTCCCATATCTCGGAAAAATGGATAGATGGGTGGGTCAGTTACCAGCACATAGACAAAGGGGGACCTGTAACTGGATAGGTGGGTCTATCACTGACGAGAAGGACTGGGCTGGTAGCTGAAAGACAAATTCTTGGAGGATGTTAATCTTTCTGTTTTGTGACTCCCCCAGCTTTTGGGAAAGGGTTATTGTGTATGAGCTCAAAATGACCAGAGAAACTCCATTTGGACTATACGTTCATACTGAAAGCAAGGAAGGAGAGGGAGTGAGGCAGCCTGCTCGGCCAGGAGGAGCAGGGAACCTGGAGAGGCACCCCAATGTGGAGAAAGGGTGAATGAGAGACCCATCGAGGGTTATGTTCCCACTGCGTTCTCCTACAACCCTAGTCACAGGAGAGCCCCCTCGACCCTCACAGACCCTGAGACTAACATGCCTGGAGAGCACGCACACAGCATAACTCCAGAAAGGGAGCTCATGCTGGGTCTCTCACAAACTCCTGAGGCCTAAGAAGCTACTGTGTGGTGCCATTTTGAGAGCCCAGTGCCGACCAGACTGCCTCCTGCCACAGGGCCAACAGCCCCCAATCTCCACTTCTCTGGCAACCCACTTACATTTGTCTCCTGCAACTGCTGCTGCCGGAGTAAGGCAGGAGCTGCTGGCAGAGACCCTGCCATGTCCCCTGGTGGAGGAACAGCCATGCATTTCCACATGCCCTGAGGACAAATTCCAAAGCCCACAACTGCTATGGGTTGAAGCTTGAGTGAAACTCACACTCCCCAGCTGCCTGCCTGCAATTCTCCAACGAAAACAACCCCACTTTTTCCTCCCCAGCAGCAGGGCCATAGCAGAGTAACTGCTGCTCTCACCTGAGCATTCTGCTGGTGGCCCAGGGATCACCCAGCCACCGCCTACCACCGTCAGTGCATGCTCACACCCCTGGAGGGCCTGAGGACAGGTCCCCCTGGCCTGACTCCATCCTCATACCCGAGCACATCCAAGGGCCTGGGGATGGCCCGTCCAGTCCTCACTGTTGGCACCTGAGCACTTTTCCCGGGGACTGAGGTTGTGATACAGAGACCCACTAATGTCCCTCCATATTGCCACTAATGTCCCTCCACATTGCCACAGCCCCTAGAGAAGGGCATGGCAAGGATTCAAGTACTCTTGCACATTCCTGAGCACATTACTGAGAGTCCCTTGAGACAGTCTCACTTTCACCCAGGCTGGAGTGCAGAGGCACGCTCAAGGCCACCGCAGCCTCAGTCTGCTGGGCTCAGGCGATCCTTCTGCCTCAGCCTTCCAAGTAGTTGGAACCACAGGCATGTGCCACCATGCTCAGCTAATATTTGTGATTTATTGTAAAGACAAGATCTCACCAAGTTGCCTAGGCTGGTCTCGAACCTGGACTCAGGTAATCCTCTTGCCTCAGTCTCCCAAAGTGCTGGGATTATAGGCTGAGCCACTGCGCCCGGCCTAATTTTTTAAATTTATTGTAGACACGAGGTCTCATCATGTTGCCCAGGTTGGTCTTGAACCCATGGACTCAGGCAGTCCTCTCGCCTCGGCCTCCCAAAGTGCTGGGATTATAGTCTTGAGCCACCACACCCAGCCCTGTCCCTGTGATTTATTGGTATCAAGGGGACCGGCCGAATGTTACTCAGATCCTAACAGTTGGGCCTATCCAACCTGCTGCTACCACCTCAGCTGTCTCCCACTGCATGCGCCACCTGCAAGTCTGGGGACCGGCCCTCCTAACCCATCACAGCCACTACACCAGCACAGACCAGTTGGGTCCCAGGTAGTTGTCCCACCACTGCTGTAACTGAAAATCTCACGTTTTGCAAATTGGGGTTTTTTTTTTGGTTGTTAACGTTATAATGCATCTTGTAGGGACACTTATTTTTCCTTTGTTTTCCTCTTTGGACACCCCCTACACAACGATCCCACGATTATGATGAAGCACATACCCACCATTGTAATTGTATACTTGCTTGAGACATTTCAGAGGCTAATTTTGAACCAAACAGCACTTGGAATGTCATTGCTCGATCACTGACACCTGGAGAGCCCATAGCATGATTTAGAAGCCACCTCTGGGAGGCTAATCTAGACACCAATCACAGTTAAGATGACATCAGGTGGCTTTAAGGTGGACAGTGATTCAGGATGATCACTGAAGCAAGCCACATAGTCTGGTATCCTGCACAACCCCCGAACACCATCTGCTTTATCCTTTCCCTATAAAAATTCTTTACCCTTGGCTTAAGATTTTGAAATGGTTTCTTTGAGGCATGAGCCTGGCCATTTCCCAGTCTGCCAGCTTTTGGAACGAAGTCATCCTCCTTGCCCTACATCTTGTGCTCGTTCATTTTAGCCTGCCAAGTGATGAGTCCCAGAACTTGCTATCTGCAACACTGCAACTGCCGTCTTCCATGCCACACCTATTGCCAAGGGGCCTGGGAACCCGCCCACCCAGCCATCCCACCATTGCCATTTCTGGAACCCAAGCAAGCCACCTGAAGACCCAAGAATCGGTCTGCCTGTATCTACTAACACTGGTGTCAGTTAACGTCACCCTGGGTCCCAAGGACAGAGATGTTCAGTCTATCGCTGCTCCCACCTTGTGTCTCTGTCCAGAGCTCATGATGGGCTTCATTGACAATGGTGCCCTAAACCACTGAGGAAAGTACAGACACCACTGACTCTGTTAATAGCCAAAAAAATCTACCACTGCGTGTACACAGAATCAAAGCCAGCGTGCCCTGCCCAAGAAACATCATTGATACATCTTCAAGAAAAAGTCTTATGATAAGAAAGTCAATCAAAAAATAAATAAATAAATAAATTGGAAGAAATGACTGTCATACCATATGTGCAGATGTCAACAAAAGGACACAGGAACATGAAAAAGAAAGAAATAAAACACCTCCAAGGGAACACAGTAATTCTTCAGCAACAGATCCCAATCAAAACCAAATATACTGGCCAGGCTTGGTGGCTCAGCCTGTAATCCCAGTACTTTGAGAGACTGAGGCGAGTGGATTGCCTGAGCCGATGGGTTCAAGACCAGCCAGGGCAACTTGGCGAGACCTCGTCTCTACAATAAATTAAAAAAAAAAAATTGGCTGGGCATGGTAGCACGTGCCTGTAGTTCCAGCTGAGGTGGAAGGATAGCCTGAGCCCAGCAAGTCGATGCTGGAGTGGCTGTGAGCATGCCACTGCACTGCACTCCGGCCTGGGTGGCAAAGTGAGACTCTAATTCAAAAAAAAAATCAAATATACTAAATCTCACAAAAATAATTGAAATTGAAAATATTAGGCTGGATGTGTTAGCTCATACCTGTAATCCCAGCACTTTGGGAGGTGAAAGTTGGTGAATTGCTTGAGCCTAGGAGTTTGAGACCAGCCTAGACACCAGACGAGGCAAGACTTTGTCTCTAGAAAAAATTTTTTAAAAATTAGTCAAGCATAGTGATACATGCCTGTAGTTCCAAATACTTAGGAGGCTGAGGTGGAAGGATCACCTGAGACCAGGAGATCAAGACTGCAGTGAGCGGTGATCATGCCAGTGTACTGCAGCCTGTGCGACAGTGAGAAACCGACTCAAAGAAAAAAAAAATTGATATAAAGAAGGTCAGTGAGGCTGGGCGTGGTGGCTCATGCCTGTAATCCCAGCACTTTGGGAGACAGAGAGAGGACTGTCTGAGCTCAGGGGTTCGAGACCAGCCTGGGCAACTTGGCGAGACCTCATCTTTACAATAAATTAAAAAATTAGCCAGGCATGGTGATGCATGCCTGTAGTTCCAGCTACTTGGAAGGTTGAGGTGAAAGGATTGCCTGAGCCCAGCCATTGCCATGAGCTTGTCACTGCACTCCAGCCTGGGCAACAGAGTGAGATTCCAATTCAAAAACAAAAAGGTCAGTGAGATACAGGAAAATTTTGAAAAACAATATAAAGAAATCAGAAGCCAGGCACGGTGGCTCACAACTGTAATCCCAGCACTTTTGGAGGTACAGGCGAGAGGATTGCCTGAGCTCAGGGGTTCAAGACCAGCCTGGGCAACTTGGTGAGACCCCATCTCTACAATAAACCAAAAAATTAGTTGGACATGACTGGGTGTGGTGGCTCACACCTATAATCCCAGCACTTTGGGAGGTCGAGGTGAGAGGATTGCCTGAGTCTGGGGATCCGAGACCAGCCCAGGCAACTTGGTGAGACTTCATCTCTACAGTCAAAAATTAGCCAGGCATGATGCTGCGTGCCTGTAGTTCCGGCGACTTGGAAACCTGATGTGGAAGGATCGCCTGAACCCAGCAGGTTGAGGCTGTGGTGGTTGTGAGCGTGCCACTGCACTCCAGCCTAGGTGACAGAGTGAGACTCTAACTAAAAAAAAATAATTAGCTGGGTATGGTGGCACAGTTCTGTATTTCCAGCTACTTGGAAGGCTGAAGTGAAAGGATCACCTGAGCCCAGCAGGTTGAGACTGTGGTGGCCTTGAGTGTGCCACTGTACTCTAGCCTGGGTGAAAGTAAGACTCCAACTCAAAAATATATATATATAAAATAAATAAATAAATGAGTGGATATACAAAGCTATCGGAAATCAATTAATAAAATGAAGTAAGCCCTCACATATCAATAATTACCTTGAATGTAAATGAGTTACACTTTCCACTTAAAAGATATAGACTAGCTGAATGGATTGAAATAAACATGATATGACTCATTTCACCTGTAAAGACACACATAGACTGAAGTAAAAGGACAGGAAAAAATACTTCAACCCTGAATTGTACCCCACGTCTTTTCTTTTCTTTTTTTTAGTAAGTGTCTCTCTTTTGTTGCCCAGGCTGGAGTGCAGGGTCATGCTCACAGCCACCGCAGCCTCGACCTGCTGGGTTTAGGCAATCCTTCCACCTCAGCCTTCCAAGTAGCTGGAACTACAGGCGCACGCCACCATACCTGGTTAGTTTTTGTGATTTATTGTAGAGACAAGGTCTCACCAAGTTGCCTGGGCTGATCTCGAAGCCCCGGGTTCAGGAAATCCTCTCACCTTGGCCTCCTGAAGTGCTGGGGTTACAGGCTGAACCACCGCACCTGACCATACCCCACATCTTTAAAATAAAAATGAAAAGAAGATAAAATAAAATAAAATAAAAACATACTTCATGCAAAGTGAAATCAAAAGTGAGCAGGAGTAGCTATACTTATAGCAGTTAAAATATAGACTTTAAGTCAAAAGCAGTAAAAAGACAAGGAAGTCATAGCATAATGGTAAAGGGATCAATTCAGTGAGAGAATATAATAATTCTAAACTTCTATACACCCCATATCAGAGCACCCAGATATATAAAACAAACATTTTTAGATCTAATAGGAATCATAGACTCCAATACATAATTGTTGGGGACTTCAACACTCCGCTGTCAACATTGGACAGATCATTTCAACAGAAAATTTAAAAGAAAAATTGGATTTAAACTACACATTAGCCAGTCTGGGTGACAGAGTGAGACTCCAACTCAAAAAAACAAACAAACAAACAATAAAATAAAATAAAAAATAAACTACACATTAGACAAAATGTATCTAAAAGACATTTTCAGAACATTTCATACAACAGCTGCAGTGCACATTCTTCTCATCAGCACATAGAACATTCTCCAAAATAGACCATATGTTAAGAAGCAAAATAAGTCTCAACAAATCTTTATAAATCAAAATAATATCAAGTATCTCTTCAAGCCACAGTGGAAGAAAACTAGAAGCCAATAACAAGAAGAACATTGCAAACTGTAAAAGAACATGAAAATTGAACAACATGCCCCTGAACGTCCATTGGGTCAAAGAAGAAATTAAGGAGGAAATTTTTAAAAGTTTGAAACAAATGAAAATAGAAATACAACATACCAACCTGGACAACATAGCAGGACTTCTTCTCAACAAAAAAATAAAAAATTTAACTGGGCTTGATGGCTTGCACCTGTAATCTAAGCTACTTGCAAGTCTGAGATGGAAGGTTTGCCTACGCCCAGGAGGTCAAGGCTATGGTGAGCCATGATCATGCCACTGCACTCTAGCTTGTGTGACAGAGTGAGACCTGACTCAAAAAATAAAACATAAAAATAAGCCAGGTGTGGTGGGTCATGCCTGTAATCCCAGCACTTTGTTAGGTTGAGGCAGGAAGATTGCTTGAGCCCAGGAGTTTGAGACCAGCCTGGGCAACAAAGCGAGACCTTGTCTGTACAAAATGTAAAAAAATTAGCCAAGTGTGGGGGCGCACACTTGTAGTCCCAGCTACTGGGGGCGCTGAGGCAGAAGGATCACCTGAGCCTAGATGGTCAAGGCTATGGTGAGCCATGATTGTGCCACTGTACTCCAGTCTGGATGACAGAGTGAGACCTTGACTCAAAAATTACAAGACATTACAACTGATAGCACAGAAATACAAACGAATATCAGAGACTATTATGAGCAACTACACACTAACAAACTGGAAAATCTAGAGGACAAAGATAGATTTCTGGATACCTACAATCTACCCAAGATTGAATCAGGAAGAAATAGAAAGCCTGAAGAGTCCAATAATGAGTAACAAAATAAAAGCATTAATGAAAAGTCTACTACAAAGAAAAGTACAGAACCAGATAGTCTCACTGCCTAATTCTACCAAACTTTCCAAAATGCAGTCATGACAAACTATTTCAAGAAAACTGAAGACAAGGGAATTCTCTAACTCATTCTACAAAGCCAGCATTATCTTCATACCAAAAGCAGACAAGGACACAAGTATGTAAAAAACTACAGACCAATATCCCTGATGAACGCAAATGCTAAAGTACTCAGCAAAATACCATCAAACTTAATTCAACAATACATAAAGAAAACAAAACAAACCCACAGTGATCAAGTTGGATTTACACCAGGAATGAAATGGTGGCTCAACATATGCAAATCAATGAATGTGATGATTAATACAATGAATACAATAATATGAAATCAACACATTGAAATCAGTATAATAAAGGAAAAGAGGAAAAACCATATGACCATCTCAACAGACACAGGAAAAGGATTTGCTCAAATTCAGTATTCCAGCATGATAAAAACTCTCAACAAACTAGGCATAGAAGAAACATACTTCAACATAATAAAAACCAAATATGACAAATCTAGTTCACATTATACTGAATGAGGAAAAGCTGAAAGTTTTTTTTCTCTAAAAACCATAACAATACACAGATGTCCTCTTTCACCACTCCAATTTAATGTAGTGCTGGAACTCCTAGCCAGAGCAACAGGCAAGAGAAAGAAACAAAAGCGATCCAAATTGGAAAACATCATCATTCCTCTTTGCTGATGATATTATCTTTTTTCTTTATTTATTTTTGAGTTGAGGTCTCACTCTGTTGCCCAAGGCTGGAGTACAGGGGCATGATCATGACTCACTATAGCCTTGACCTCCTGGGTTCAGAAGATCCTTCTGCCTTACCCTCTAGAGTAGCTGGGACTACAGGTGCACACCACCACACCTGATTAATTTTTTTATTTTTGTAGAGACGAAGTCTCGCTCAGGCTGGTCTTGAACTCCAGGGCTCAAACAATTCTCCTGCCTTAGGCTCCCAAAGTGCTGGGTTTACAGACTTGAGCCACTGTGCCTGGTCCAGATATAATCTTTTATCTAGAAAAAACTAAAAATTCCATCAAAAAACTTTTATATCTGAGTAGCAAATTCCGTAAATTTACAGGATACAAAATCAACATATGAAAATCAGTAGCATTTCTGTACATAACTAAGTTCAGCCAAAGCTACCTTCTTTCATACTTTGGATTCTATTTAGCGATTTCTCTGTAGGCCTTCACAGTAACTTACCTGAATGTGTAAACAGACCGTAATCTATTCCTGTGACAATCACCTAGCTTCGACCAAAGGTGGCCAACTGTTCAAACAGGGTTCAAATAAGGCAAACGCTGAGCTGTAACCAATCTAGCTGTTTTTGCACCTGTCTTTTGTTTCCTGTAAGTCACTTTCCTCTTTTTTTGGCCCCAAAACTTCCTTCCACCACATGACTGCGATGGAGTTTCTCTGATACTACTCCGGTTGGGGAGGCCTGATTCACAAATCATTCTTTGTTCAAATAAATTCTGTTCACGTCAGGCACATTGGCTCAGGTAATCAAGAGGATGACCTGAGCTCAGGGGGTTTGAGACCGGTCTGGGCAACTTGGTGAGACCTCCTCTCTATGATAAATAAAAAAATCAGCTGGGCATGGTAGCGGGTGCCTGTAGTTCCAGCTACTTGGGAGGCTGAGACAAAAGGATCGCCGGAGACTAGCAGGTCAAGACTGCGGTGGCCATGAGCAGCATGCCACTGCACTCCAGTCTGGGCGACAGAGTGAGACTCCTACTCAGAAAAATTTAAAAAATAAAGTAAAATAAAAAACTCTGTTCAACTTAATTTGTCTTAAGTTTTTTTAAACACCAATAATTAAGTAGCTGAGAAAGAAAGAAATAAGCCTATCCTATTTAATAACTACAAAAAAAAAAAACCCTAGGAATAAATTTAACCAAGGAGGTGAAAGTTCTCTACAAGGAAAACTATAAAAGATTGGTGAAAGAAATTGAAGAGGATACAGACAAATAGAAAAAATTCTATTGGATTGGAATAATTAGTATTGTTAAAATAACCATATTGCTCAAAGCAATCTATAGATTCAGTTCAATCTTTATCAAAATACCAACATCATTTTTCACAGAAATAGGAAAAACATCCCCAAACTTTTTTTTTTTTTTTTTTTTTTTTTTTT
>NW_007258032.1:54164-56685 GCF_000164805.1 Carlito syrichta | reverse complement strand
TTTTAGTTGGAGTCTCACTCTGTTGCCCAGGCTGGAGTGCAGTAGCATGCTCACAGCCACCGCAGCCTCGGCCCACTGGCTCCTTCCACCTCAGCCTTCCAAGTAGCTGGAATTACAGGATGCACCACCACACCCGGCTAATTTTTTGGGGGGGTTATTGTAGAGATGAGGTCTCGCCAAATTGCCTGGGCTGGTCTCGAACCCTTGGACTCAGGCAATCCTCTCGCCTTTGCCTCCCGAAGTGCTGGGATTTACAGGTGTGAGCCACCATGCCAGGCAGCATCCCAAAACTTGTATGGAACTGCAAACTGATTTTTGACAAGGCACTAAGAGCATACATTGAGGAAAGGAAAGTCTCTTCAATAAGTGGTGCTGGGAAATTTGGATGTCCATATGCAGAGGAATGACACTGGAACCCCTATTTCTCATCATATACAAAAATAAGCTCAAGATGGATTAATAAATGTGACACCCCAAACTATAAAAGTACTAGAATAAAACATAAGGAAAACAGTTAAGGACAATTGTCTAGGCAACTATTTTATGTCTAAGACCTCAAAAAGATAGGCAACAAAACCAGAAACTAACAAATGACCCTAGACCCCAAGAGAAGACCATGTCATAAAATACCTGGAGAAGCACAGGCTTAGGAGAGAAGTCTTATACTTAATGGCACCATGTTAAACAAGACAAACACATGCATTTCTTCTCTGAGGCGATACGTACAAAGCAGACCAGAAACTAGTATTAAGATGGGCTCATTTTCCTCATGACACAAATTAACTGAGCCTTGCCAACTGCAGTGACTTTCCTCTTTCCATATTTTTGTGGCTGACCAGATCTCTCGACCATTCTTACCATCAATACGCTGATTAGATGGCAGGCTATTTGTTTCTTTTAGGTGACTTTGTGCATCGAAGTGTTGATTTTTGGTTTAATACCCAGAGAGCAATCTCATTAGCCATTCTTCGAGAGAATCTTGTTATCCTGTGTATTATTTTTTTCCCCATGTACTATTTATAAGAGCAGTTACTGAACTTTTAGTTATTAATTATTTTGATACCATTTTCAATTTTATTACATTAGCTTTGAAATAGAAGAAATAGGGAGTGCGGAAATAGAGTGCATCAATTATAGCCTAGGTTTAAAATGAGGGTTTCCTAATGCCTAATCCTTTAATAAACTCCCTAGTTGATATAGTTAATTCTATATTATTATTGCTATTTTAATTAACATGCTTATTTAATTGGGCTCTAAAGTGTCAATTAAAAGAAAAAAAGTCCATTATATACTAGAGAAAACAATTGCTAGTCAAATTTAGTATTTCCTAGAAGTAAAATCCATGGATGATTAAACAAAAATGTTCTATAAAAACACTGTCACCTATGATTATGGGTCAAGGAAATTGCTTAAGCCAACAAATTGTTCAAAATAGATAAGCAAAAATCCTGTTTTGTTGTTGTTGTTGTTGTTGCTTTTTGACTCAGAGTCTCACTCTGTTGTCCAGGCTGGAGTGCAGTGGCACCCTCATGGACACCACAGTCTTGACCTGCTGAGCTCAGGCTTTCCTTCCGCCTCAGCCTTCTAAGTAGCTAGAACTACAGGCATGCGCCTCCATGCCCGGCTAATCCTGTCAGTTTTAAATCAGCTAGAATCAATTTGGTTGCTTGCCAATCAGAGTCCCGAGTAGCATACAAGGTCTAAACTAGGGCCAGGTTTGGCTACTCTGTGGATTTTTCCAGAGCCGCCTCCTCCTGCTTGCCCCTCTGGATTCTGCCAGAGCCTGGGGTAGGCTTAGAAAATCACCCTCCCAGGGGCAGAGGCAGTACATTGACCTGTATCTGGATGGCCACAGGATTGACTGTTAAATTCACTAGGTTTTCTGATGGAAAAACAAAATGGGAGGGAATGTCATGATATATCCAACCCCAAGAGACACTTTTTCCGCAGAATATTATCCCCATTCCCATCCTCAAGACATCCAATGAGTTCATTAATATTTTCTAAATAAATTGATTTTTTAAAGAAGAACTGATTTTTAAAAAACTTTTAATTTATATCTATTCCATTTTTTCCCCTCTAAAGAGGAGTGTGTAGAGGCTAATAGTTTTCTTATTCCCAGTCCCAGGTGCTATGTTCTGAATGCTTGTGTCCACCCTCAAATTTATGTGTTGAAATCTAATCTCCAATGTGATAGTATTAAAAGGTAGGGCCTTTGAGGAGGTAATTAAGGCATGACCAAATGAATGGGTTTGGTGCCCTTATAAAAGGGGCCCAAGGGAGCTTGTTGGCTCCTTCCGCCGTGTGAGGATGTAAAAGAAGGTGCCATTTATAAAGTAGAGTGAACTCCCACCAGACAGAATCTGCTGACACCTTGACTTTGTACTTCCCAGCCTCTAGAACTGTAAGAAATACATTTTTTTTTTTCAGTCGGAGTCTCACTCTTGTCACCCAGGCTGGAGTGCAGTGGCATGCTCATGGCCACCACAGCCTCGACCTGCTGGGCTCAAGCGATCCTTCC
>NW_007258032.1:30177-54144 GCF_000164805.1 Carlito syrichta | reverse complement strand
GCTGGAACTACAGGCATGTGCCCCCATGCCCGGCTAATTTTTTTTTTTTTTAATTGTAGAGATGAGGTCTCACCAAGTTGCCCAGGCTGGTCCCGAGCCTGCGGGCTCAGGCAATCCTTTCACCTCAGCCTCCCAAAGTGCTGGGCTTCTAGTCATGAGCCACCACGCCCAACCAAGAAATACATTTCTGATGTTTATCAAGTACCCAGTTTAACATATTTTACCATAGCTGCCCAGATAGACTAAGACACCAAATTCAGAAATAGAATTGAATGTAAGAAGACTCATAGCTTATCTCGGATTAACTTTTTTTTTTTTTTTGTAATACTAAATTCTTTTTTTTGGAGACAGAGTCTTGCTCTGTCCCCAGGCTAGAGTGTGGTAACATGATCATAGCTCACTGCAGGCTTGAATTACTGGGCTCTAGCCATCCTCCTGCCTCAGTCTCCTAAGTAGCTGGGACTATAGGCACACGCCACCACAACCGGCTGATTTTTTGTAGAGGTAAGTTCTTCTTAATATATTGCCCAGGCTTGTCTCAAACCACTGGGCTCAAGCAATCCTCTCCTCTCGTACTCCCAAAGTGCTGGGATTACAGGTGTCAGCCACTGTACCTGGTCAAGCTTCAGATTTTAATTTAGAGAAAAATTTGGAGAAAATACACAGGATAGAAGAACATGTTTGCTGATTCCATGGGTGTTTAGTCAGCAAAATCCAGACACTGGGGACATCTATAAGGCTATGACCCCTTTTCTTCAACAATAAAATTACAAGGAAAAAAAGAGAAAGATCTAGGGAGAAATTTATAGGGTTTTTAAAAATCAAACTTCACGATACATATCTATATAATGATGTACAGACCTTGTTTGTATCCAGATAGAAACTGTTTTAAAAACAGGTTGTATAGGTATGCTAAGGAAAATGTGAGCACTGGATATTTGGTACTATAATTTTTTTTATTTTTGAGAAAGTGAATGTATTGTGGCTATTTGAAAAGGGAAGTACCTTTTTGAAAAATGCATATTGAAATGCACATAGAAGAAATGATGTATCTTGGGTTTGCTTCAAAATAATCTGTAGGGTCTTTGACTAGAACTCACATCAATTTTGTTGTGTGACTAAAGCCTGTAAAATGCTTCTCATGTGCTTCAGACCTTTCCATTTGTAAATTTATTTATTTCTTTGAAGGGCCTTATCTTTCTTCACCAGAGCCTGTCTAGAGCTTATTTCTGCTTCATAGATTTTGTCTGGATTCCCCCACCCTTCAGTAGCATAGGAACTATTTTCCATATTTGCCCTTAAAAAAAGCACAAATTCTGTTATTAAAATGTACCCCTGACCCTGGCATTGTTATCATAAAAGTAGAATAATAGAATCTGAGAGCAATTAAACTGATAGATCCTTATTGAATGCACATGATGCATTAAGCATGGAGTGTAGTTGAGAGAGGTTAAAAAATTTTTCTGGTTGGATGCTGTGGTTCATGCCTATAATCCCAGCCCTTTGGGAGTTTAAGGTGGGAGGATCACTTGAGCCCAGGAGTTCGAGACAAGCCTAGGCAACATTGTGAAACTCCTCTCTACAAAAAATAAAAAAATTAGCCAGATGTGGTGGCACACACCTGTAGTTCCAGCCACTTGCGAGGCTGAGGTGGAAGGATCATTCAAGTCCAGGAGATCAAGGATGTGGTGAGCCATGATTGTGCCACTGCACTCCAGCCTGGGTGACAGAGCAAGTCCCTGACTCAAAAAACAAAAACAAAAACAAAACTGTATGGAACTAACTATAACAAAATGAACATTTATTGACTTGCTATATGCTCGGTACTAAGCTGAGTAGTTTACATACGATTAATCCTTGCTACTCCACAAATAGGTACTGTGTACTATAGTATTGCCAAAACGCAGAAGAAAAAAACTGAAGCGCACAGGTTTTAGATAACTTGCTCAGTGTCACACAGATAGTAGACTGGCGTGGTTGAGGCTGGATCTCAAGTCTTTCAGAAGCAAAAACCCATTCTAGGCGCAATTGCACAAAACTAGCAGCATTCTACTCAGTCCAGATCTACTCTGAGCTTTCATTGTGTCTATGCGGACATGGCCACATAAATGACATGATGGTTAATTTTATGTGCCAATTGGTCAAATACTATTCTAGGTGTTTATTTGCGGGTATTTCTTGATGAGATTAACATTTTAATTGGTAGAGTAAAGAAGGTGGCCATCGGTAATGTGGGCGGATCTCATCCGATTAGTTGAAGGCTAGAATAACAAGCCCTCTCCCTCGTAAGAGGGCATTTCCCAGTAGACTGCCTTTGGACTTTATTTGCACTACTGGATCCCTCCTGGCTCTCTGTCTTCTGACTCACCCTGCATATTTGGACTCGTCTATCTCCATAATTACATGAGCCAATTCCTCATAATAAATCTCTTTCTAGATAGGTAGACAAATACATCCTATTGGTTCTGTTCCTCTGGAGAACTCTGACAAATACAAATGTATTTTAAGAAACCCAAATAGAAAGAAGGTCATATAAACTACCACTACATTTTGCAACCCTGACACAGTAATTTTATATGAAAGTGGTCTTTCCTTCCCATGAATCAATTCCTGAAATAATGTGCTTCTAAAAGTCATGAATGGGTGCTATGTTTGATTCTGTCTTAGAGAAAAGACTAAAGGAAACAGGCATTAGTTTTGTCATCACCATTTCCCCCTGTATCATTCCTTTGGTAGAAATGCAGACCTTCTTCTGTTGACCTTGTGCTAGTGTTTTATGAAATTAAGTTACTTATTAATTCAATACACATTAGCTGGTTCCATACTGGGCGCTGCAAATAGTCCCTGACCCATGGTTGCTCAGCTGGGAGTCAGATGAGCTGAAATCATTTCAGTATAATAGGATGGTGTCTAAATCCACAGGAGAGTCAGGAACATATCCTAGTTATTATATATAATAGTTTTAAACTAGAAAACGTATACATTTAAAATATAGTTTTAAAATAATAACTTTAATATAAATAGTGTATTTTGGTAGGTTTTCACAGACTGATCATTCTTTTAGAGCTTCACTTAAGGCAAGCCCTATGTAGTACATTGTAGAAATCCTGATTCTACTTTTTTTCTTGCTGCTTGGCCTTCTCCACCTAGTTGTACAGTTAACAACGATTCTACCTTAACACCCATGAGGGACTCATGTTTTCCTAGGCCATTTCGTTTGTTCTCTTGTTGCCCTTTACACAGTCCTGGAAGGGTGGGTTTCCAAGCAACGTTATCCTGAAGGAATATGCGTGTCCAAAATGGAGTTGCAACCCTTTTTTCTCTTGTACACTCCAGATCAATAATGTCAGCTTCTGACTCCAGTAGCAGACGTACATATAAAGAATGATTCATTTTCTCATAAATTTTCCATACTCAAATGCAATTAAGGATTTTGAAATCATTTAAAAGAACTAACAAGCTCTCCTACTTTGCTCCCGTCCCTGAATTGGTTTTCCTTGGGAGCCATCCCTGGGAAGTCATATTTAAGAGCCTGATGTTCATCTACATTAATGAAACTACTGTTACCTTACAAGCAGCCCCGCTATGCCTATTTCATCAATCAGAAATACATTTAATTACTTCAATGCATGCTGGAACAAGACAGTGCCCTCAAATTAAACTCCTTGCCAATTTGTATCTCCTAGAAACTTTCTTGATCCAATTAGAACTTTTACATTAGAATACATTTTCACATCTTATTGACAAGAGAGAAAAATTAAGCCAGGCATGGTGGCACCCAACTGTAGACCCCACTTCTTGGGAGGCTGAGGTGGGAGGATCACTTGAGGCCAGGAGTTCAAGGTTTCAGTGCACTATGATCATGCATATGAACAGCCACTGCACTCCAGCTGGGGTAACATAGCAAACCCTCATCTCTTAAAAAGTTTTTTTAAAAAAGAAAAGAACGAGAGGGTAGAAAATTTTAGGCATCATTCTATAATTTAAAACTGATTATATGGCCAGGCGTGGTGGTTCCCGCCTGTAATCCCAGCACTTTGGGAGGCTGAGGCAGGAGGATCACTTAAGCTTAGGAGTTCAAGACTAGCCTAGGCAATGGATCAATACATTGCTTTAACAAAAAAAAAAAAAAAGAAAAATTAGCCTGGCATGATGGCACAAGCCTGTAGACCCAGCTACTCAGGAGGCTGAGGAAGAGATCGCCTGAGCCCAAGAGGTCAGAGTTGTGGCACGCTGTGATCATGCCACTGCATCCACCCTGGGCAACAGACTGAAACTCCGGGTAAAAAACAACCGAAAAATGATTTTATACACACACACACACACATACACACACACACACACACACACACGTCTTATACATATAATTTAAATCAAGAGAGATTAAGTTAGTTGTATTTCATTACCATACTAGGGTTACTATCCTTGCTCTCCCTTTGTCCCTTACAGAATGTCACTGTGGATAAGAACGCTAAGAAGCTGGGCGTGGCAGCTCATGCTTAAAATCCCAGCACTTTGGGAGGGTGAGGTGAGAGGATTGCCTGAGCCCATGGGCTCAAGACCAGCCTGGGCGACTAGGCGGGACCTCATCTTTACAATGAATCAAAAAATTAGCTGGGCATGGTGGTGATTGCCTGGAGTTCCAGCTACTTGGAAGGCTGAGGTGGAAGGATCGCCTGAGCCCAGCAGGTTAAGGCTGCGGTGGTTGTGAGTGTGCCACAGTACTCCAGTCTGGGCGACAGAATGAGACTCCAACAAGAAAGAAAGAAAGAGAGAGAGATAGAGAGAGAGAGAGAAAGAAAGCAAGCAAACAAGCTAAGACAAGAGGAGAGATTTTTGAGCCAAGACAGACTTGTGACTTACTGGCCAGTGATAGTCTGACTAGTGCATAATGTGGCAACTCATTCTTTAGAAAACATAACATAGCCGGGCTCGGTGGCTCAGCCTGTAATCCCGCCCCCTTGGGAGGCTGAGGTGAGTGGATGGCCTGAGCCCGAGGGTTCGAGACCTGCCTGGGCAACTTGGCAAGACCTCATGTCTACAATAAATCAAAATGAGCCGGGTGTGGTAGCGCGCGCCTGTAGTTCCAGTTACTTGGAAGGCTGAGGCGGAAGGATCGCTGGAGTCCAGCAGGTTGAGGCTGCGGTGGCCAGGAGCAGCCACTGCACTCCAGTCTGGGTGACGGAGTGAGACTCCAACTCAAAAAAAAAAAAAAAAAAAAAGAAAAGAAAACATAACAGCTTGATAGTATCTTACTGGGCATGAGTAGTGATGGCGCATAACAAATTTCAGCTTGTTTCATGTAGGTCTCAGTGGCCAAAGAAGGTCTAATGTGAAGGGGTAGTCCAGGCGCACTAGTTCTGGACGTGGTGGGGGTAGACTGTCAACCAGAGAAGTGTGTTCATGACAGGGTGAGACATATCACAGTCCAGCTCTGAAAATGGGGCCAGCAGCCACAGGAGACAGTGAGGACCCTCGCCAGCTCACTGGGGTTCAGAGCTGGACTCCAGTCTCACAGAGATCCAAGAAGGAGGTACAACCAGGCACTAAGGATCAGCTGTGAACCCGGTCATTTTAGCAAAGCTGGGTAGAAAGAGTCAACATCACTAATTGTCAGGGAAATGCAAATCAAATCCAAACGAAGTATAACTTTACACCAGTCGGAATGGCCATCATTTAAAAAAACAAAAAGCTGGGTGCGGTGGTTCATGCCTATAATCCCAGTACTTTGGGAGGCTGAAGTGAGAAGATTGCCTGAGCCCACGGGTTTGAGACCAGCCTGGGCAACTTGGCGAGACCTCATCCCTACAATAAATAAAAAAATTAGCTGGGCACCGTGGCACACGCCTGTAGTTCCAGTTACTTGGAAGGCTGAGGCGGATGGATCGCCTGAGCCCAGCAGATTGAGGCTACAGTGACTGTGAGCATGCCACTGCACTCAAGCCTGGGTGACAAGGTGAGACTCCAACTCAAAAAAAAAAAAAAGAAAAAAGAAAAAAAAAAAACCCAATAGATGTTGGTGTAGATGCAGAGAAAAAGGAATGTTTATACGCTGTGAGAGTGTAAATTAGTACAACCTCTACGAAATCGATATGGAGAGGACTCAAAAAGTTAAAAGTAGATCTACCATTTGATCCAACAATCCCACTACTAGCCATCTACCTAAAGGAACTAAGGTTGTTATGTAAAAAAGACCCCTATATTCATATGTTTGTCGCAGCACAGTTCACAATTGCAAAGATGTGGAATCAACCTAAATGCCCATCAACCAATCAGTGGATAATGCAAATGTGATATATATAATGGAATACTATTCAAGTGTCTATCTTTTTATTTATTTATTGAGTCGGAGTCTCACTCTGTTGCCCAGGGTGGAGCGTAGTGGCATGCTCACGGCCACTGCAACCTTGACCTGCTGGGCTCAGGTGATCCTTCCGCCTCAGCCTTCCAAGGAGCTGGAACTACAGGTGTGTGCCACCGTGCATGGCTAATTTTTTGATTTATTGTAGAGATGAGGTCTCACCAAGTTGCCCAGGCTGGTCTTGAGCCCCTGAGCTCAGATAATCCTCTCGCCTTCGCCTCCCAAAGTGCTGGGATTACAGATGTGAGCCACTGTACCTGACCTCAAGTATCTATCAAAAAGAATAAAATTGTGTCTTTTGCAGTGACTTGGATGGAATTGTAGTGAACTAACTCAAGAACAGAAAACCAAACACCACAGCTTCTCACTTCTAAGTGGGAGCTAAACTAAGGATCTGAAGATATACAGAATGGTATAATGGACACCAGAGATTCAGAAGGAGGGGAAGGAGTGGAGGGACAGAAAATCCCCTGTTGGGTACAATGTGTACAGGTGGGGGTGGTGGGTACACTTAAAATCCAGACCAAAAACCATTTGTACTCTCTAAAGCTATCAAAAAAAGGAGAGGGAGAGAGAGAGACAGAGACAGAGAGAGAGAGAGAGTGAGAGATAGAAAGTGGCTTCTTGGTGCTCACATGGGTATCAGGGGCTTGCTTTTTTTTCTTTCTTTCTTTCTTTTTTTTTTTTTTGAGTAGGAGTCTCACTCTGTCACCCAGACTGGAGTGCAGAGGCCGCTCCTGGCCACCGCAGCCTCGACCTGCTGGGCTCCAGCGAGCCTTCCGTCTCAGCCTTCCAAGTAGCTGGAACTACAGGCGCGCGCTAACACGCACGGCTAATTTTTGATATATTGTAGAGATGAGGTCTCGTCAAGTTGCCCAGGCGGGTCTTGAACCCGCAGGCTCAGGCAATTCACTCAGCTCGGCCTCTCAAGGCGTGGGATTACAGGCTGAGCCACCAAGCCTGGTCAAGGGCTTTCCTTTTAACATGGAGCTCAGGGGAGCAGATGAGCATTGCCCCCAGGGAGAAACAGGTAGCAAGTAAAAGTAAGCTGGGGCTGAGGAAGATGAAATATTTCAGCCAAATGTATAGAGTTCTCAATTGGAGTCCAGTTCTAGTTGGAATGACCTGAGAACTAAGAACCAGAGACGCAGAAGGGAGGCCAGTGGTGCAGGCTGACCATACACAGGAGATTGCTGTTGCTACTTTCTAAACTACCTCATTCCTTCATTCCTTTCTTTCTTTCTTTCTGAGTCAAGGTCTTACTCTGTTATCTAGGCTAGAATGCAGAGGCATGATCATGGCTCAAACTCAAGGGCTCAAGCAAACCTTGCCCCAGTTTCCCAGATAGCTGGAAGTACAGGCATATGCCACCACACCTGGCTAATTATTTGTTTTTTGGTTGAGATGAGGTCTCGCTATATTGCCTAGGCAGGTCTCAAACTCCTGGCCTCAAGAGATCCTTCCGCCTTGGCCTTCCAAGTGTTGAGATTGTAGATGTGAGCCATCATGCCAGTCTCCATGTAACATTTCTGCTTGTATCTCATTGCCCAGAATTTAGTCACATGGGCTGGGGACATTGACTCATGCCTGTAATCCCAGCACTTTGGGAGGCCAAGGCGAGAAGACTGCCTGAGCCCATGGGTTTGAGACCACCCTGGGCAACTTGGTGAGACCGCATTTCTACAATAAATCAAAAAATTAGCTGGGTGTGGTGGCAGATGCCTGTAGTTCTAGCTACTTAAAGGCTGAAGTGGAAGGATCACCTGAGCCCAGCAGGTCAAGGCTGCAGTAGCTGTGAGCATGACAGAATGTGACTCCAACTCAAAAAAAAAAAAAAAATTTTAGTCACATGGTCACAGCTAGCTGCAGGAAAGGTTGAGAAATACTGTGCTTTATTTCAAGTGAGAGTTCCCCAGATACGAATCCGGGTTCTGTTAAGGGACAAGAAGTTAACTGATATAGGGAGACAATTAACAGTTTCTACCACAATTTCTATTAACTTTGTAGGAGTGTTGCTTTTTCCTCTTTGGATCTTGACTGCCACTTACAAGTAGTATGACCAGGAGCAAGTTAGACTAAACCTCAGTCTGTAAAATTGGCATATTACTTACCTAGCTCACAGGTTTGTGACTATTTAATAAAATAGGCAATTTTTCTTCTTTGAAAAACTTGCCCATGGCAGGCTTTTTTGCCGTGAATTTTAATTTTTCCTTCTTTTTTTTCTCGCTAATATAATTTGTTTGAAAACTTAAAAAAAATAAATTAATGTATACAGGCAATACTAAATACATGTTAGTTTCCTTTGATATAAAGAGGGTTCTGCTTTTCTCCTGACCATGTTCCTGGTATTATTTTGATTCCTTGATCAAGATGACCCTGGGGAATCATCCTGGCCAGGTCTTACCCATGCAGACTGGAAAGGGAGGGAACCATTCAACTCAGTTCATCTCATGTCCTACACCACAATGAAGAGAGTTGGTAGTATAATAAAACAGATCACATGAATTCTTTTTATTTAACAAGTACAAGTTTTATGACAACTTTTGAAGACATTTTACTAATTTGGATCCAAATTGGTATATTTCTGAATATAGTGCCTTAAAAATAGTTTGGTATGTCATCCTGAAAACAAAATTAAGGTTATAGTTTATTTTAAATAGTGTTGTTTCTTGTCTGCCTTAAATTAAGTTCACAGTTTTTGGATCCTAAACACCATAATACTTACAGCCTTATGGCTGTATTTTTGTCTTGCCATGTGACTGTCACCTGCTAGACCTCATGATAAACACGGATTCATAACTCTGGCTCCAGCCCTTGTTTGTTGGAGCAATGTTGAACTTAGATTAGACATGAACTCTTTGCTAAACTCAGTGGTTGGAAAAGTCCCTCTGGAATTATAGTACTTGATTGTTCTCCTTCTGACCTCTTTGCTTTTTTTTTTTTCTTATCTTGGTAACCATAGAAACAATTTGTAGAAGTAAAGTTGGACCAGATCCATCCTTCATTGTATGGAAGGCATCAGTTGCATCAGAGCTTTGTCAATGATGATTTGACACAAAAGATGGAGGGTTAAACTTAGAAAAGCAAGTCTGACTTTTTTCTTTTTTCTGAGTCAGGGTCTCACTCCTTTGTCCAGGCTGGAGTGCAATGGTAAGCACACAGCTTACCACAACTTTGACCTCTTGGGTTCAGGTGACCCCCCACCTCAGCTTTCTGAGTAGCTGGGACTACAGGTGCACAACACCATGCCCAGCTAGTTTTGTTATTTTAATTTTTTTAGAAACGACGTCTTGGTATATTGCCCAGGCAAGTCTCAAACTCCTGGGATTAAGCAGTCCTCCCACCTCAGCTTCCCAATGTGCTGAGATTACAGGCATGTGCCACCACGCCTGGCTTCTGGCTTTTGAAGGTGACTGGGAGAACAGGGTTTACTGCCCCTGCACTTTTATCTCTAAACTCTCAAACCCCCTGTGCCCCTTCACTTTTCCCCCTACAGGTCTCTGATGCTCACCCCAACTTGGTCATTCTCTTTCACTTGGACTTATTTGTCCTTATATATTTCTGTTGATCTGGCTACCTCTGTGTTTTCTCTCAAGGTGCTCAGTGAATTCACTTTGGATTTATAGCAGTTTCTTATGAGCAAGGGCACCTGATTCTGAATTCCCTGCTATGTATATTTGAAATAAAACCTACTTCTCAGGGTTATTTTGAGAATAAAATGAAAAAAAAAAGATGTATTTAAGTATACATTTCTAGGCATGCAGTAGGCATTCTATATATGTTGGCTTATTTCCTTCCATATTAATGTTTCCCCTCTGACTGCTTCCATGAACTTTTGTGTGTGGGTGTGTTGGAATCTCACTCTGTCACCCAGGCTGGAGTGCAGTGGCATACTCACGGCCACTGCAGACTCGACCTGATAGGCTCAGGTGATCCTTTTGCCTCAGCCTTCCAAGTAGCTGGAATTACAAGCACACACCACCATGCCCGGCTTATTTTTTGATTTATTGTAGAGACAAGGTCTCACCAAGTTGCCCAGACTGGTATTGAACCCCTGAGCTTAGGCAATCCTCCCACCTCTGCCTTCCAAAGTGTTGGGATTACAGGCTTGAATCACTAGTGGCTCCCGGTCTTCCTCATTCATTTTGTTGAGCCTTCTGTGGACTCTTTCAGTTTAGAAAGTCATGGTCTTCTGGAAAAAAAAAGTTCGTATTATCTCATAATATCCTTTACCTCCTCTGTCCTCTTTTTCTTATCCTCTGTTTCTGGAACTCTTTCTGTTTGAATGTGCTAGATTTGTCTTCAGATTTCTAATCTTATCCCTTTTTTATTTATCTCTGCCATTTATTCTAACAGGGAAGATTTCCTCAACCTTATCTTTAAGCATCTATTGTAGTTCTAACTCCTGCTGTTTCATGTTTAACTCCCAAAAATTATTTTGTGTTAGTTATCTATTCCTGTGTAAAAAAAAATCACCCCAAAATTTAGCACTTTAAGGCTTAAAATATGTATTGTCTTAGTTTCTGTGGGCCAGGCATTCAGGAACAGGTTGGCTGGGTAGTCTGGCTCAAGATCTCTTGTGATGTTGCAGTAGGCACTGGCCACAGCGGTAGTCATCTGCATCTGAAGGCCTGACTGGGCTGTAAGACGGGCTTCTAAGATGGTAGCTTGCATGACTGTTGGCAGAGGCCTCTGTTCTTCATCCTGTGCACTTCATGATAGAGCTGCTTGAGTATCCTCACAACATGGTGGCTAGCTTCCCACAGATTGACTGATATGAAAAAGAGCAAGGCAGAAAGCACAATGTCTTTTATAACCTAGTCTCAGAAGTCCAATAACATCATTTCTTCTGTATCCTGTTGGTCAGACAGATCAACCCTGATACAGTGTGGGAGGGGACAACATAAGGCTTGGAATTCCAAGAGGAGGGAGTAACCACTGGGAGCTATCCTGGGAGATGGCAATGCACATTTTGTGTTCTGCAAGTGTTCTTTTAAAATGGTCATTCTGTTTTTGTTTCATAGATTCAGTGTTTTATCTTTTTTTCTCTGAAGATACTAATCACAGTCTTTTTAAAATGTATTTATACCCTGCAGTATCCTCTAGCTCCAGAAGCTATGCTTTATATATATGTATCTTTAAATAGAAAATGCATTTTTAGTTTTGTATGTTTTAGATTTGTATTTCAAGTACATTAAATGAGTAACTATGTGTAGATTGATTTAAAAGTAATTGGCTAGCTGGTTCAAAGGTAGACGTTTTACCTTTGACTACTGACAAATTCTCTGATTTTTTTTCAGAGAGACGAAGTCTCACTATGCTGCCTAGGTTGGACACTGCATGGTTTTGAATCATCTTTACAACTTCTGTGTGATGTTGAAGAAACTGCTTAACTTCTCAGAGCTTCCATATAATGAGGATAATAATAATATCTACTTCATAGGGTTGTTATGGGGATAGAAAGAAAAAATACATGTAAGCACTTAGAAGTATTTCTGACATGTATTTAGTACTTAGCAAATGTTCACTGTTATTAATTTTTTTATAGAATGAGGCACCACTGAAAATGATCATGGTGTGCAATCTAATCCATCAATTATTTATGAATAACTGTTACACATGCTTTTGTTAAAGATTATTATGTATGATATATTTGCTTCTTATAATAATGATGAAGCTTCAGAAAATCTACCATGTGTTATCAAATATGATTGTCTTCAAGAGCTATCGAGTATGATCTCAATCATCTGAGTGGAAAACTCTTGCTATAGAATTACACAGACACCCCCAAGAGAGTCTCTGATACACACCTACCCCCTAAACACTCCATACACCTTCACACATAGATAGTATAAGGTACTGTCTGCCTCAGTGTTTGTAAGCTAAAAAGCAAACAATTTCTATGTCTCTGAAAATATGTTTAGTACATTGGCATTAGGATTTTATAGTTGTTCATTTGTAATACTGTATTTTTTTTTTTTTGAGTCAGAATCTCACTCTTGCCAGGCTGGAGTGCAGCGGCATGCTCACAGCTACCAGTCTTGACCTGCTGGGCTCAGGTGATCCTTCTGCCTCAGTCTTTCAAGTAGCTGGAACCACAGGTGTGCACCAACACATCCAGCTAATCTTTTTGATTTATTGTAGAAACGAGGTCTTACCAAGTTGCCCAGGCTGGTCTTGAATCCCTGGGCTCAGGCAATACTCCTGCCTCTGCCTCCCAAAGTGCTAGGATTACAGGTATGAGCCACTGTGCCTGGCCCTGTAGTACTGTTATTTCAGCTTAGCATCAGCTGACCATTCTTAAAATATTAGTCTTAGGGCCAGGTCCAGTGGCTCATGCCTGTAATCTCAGCACTTTGGGAGGCTAAGGCAGAAGGATTTCTTGAGCCCAGCAGTTTGAGACCAGCCTGGGCAACAAAGTGAAACCTACAAAAACCCTCATTTCTACAAAAAAACTAAAAAATTAACTTGGTGTGGTGGTGTGTGCCGTTAGTCCCAGTTACTGGACCGAGGTGGATCACCTGAGCCCAGGAGTTTGAGACTGCAGTGAGCCATAATTATGCTACTGCATTCCAGCCTGGGTGACAGAATGAGACCCTAACTCAAAAAATTTATCTATTAGTCCTAATAACAGTGGTACGTAATGTTCATTGACCATTATTTCTATCTGTGCTCTCTTTGTATTAACTTGCTCTAGCCATATGAGGTAGGTACCCATAATTCCCATGTTGGAGGTGTGGCACTGACATCTGAGTAACTTGCCTAGGGTTAAATGGTAAGTGGTGGAGCCAGACAGTCTGGTTTCAGCACTAACTCGCTGAACCTCTATACCACACTGTGCACTAAGACATCTGTTAGTGCATGTTTTAGTGAGACTCTCTTAAACCAGGGTTTTCCTCTGCTCTCACACCACCACAAGAAAGACTTTGGTGACCAGATGTGGGGGTTCTCCCCCACGTACCAAGTAGCGGACACCAGCTGGGTGTCCTCTCATTCAATACCAGCACTGTCTACCTGGAGATAGTGTCAGATCCCATGGGGTGAGGGCTCTCTCACGAGACTTCCCAAATCTGGGTCTCTGGAACTTATGACTAACTGGTTTCAACTTTGGATTCTCTCAATCCCTTCTTGGGGTTTGATCAACTTGCTAGAGTGCATCCCACAACTCAGGGAAACATGTCTACTGGTTTCTTATATAGGATACTACAAAGAGTACAGATAAAGCGGTGTGTGGGGTGAGGTACATGGAAAGGGTCATGGGGCTTCCATCCCCTCCCTGTTCAGTTACCCAGAAGCTCTCCAAACCTAATCCTTCTGGGTTTTTGTGGAGGTTTCATGACAGGAATGACTGATAACCGTGTAGAAATGTGATTGGACAGGGAGTACAGGATCTAAACCCAGCAAGGCCTGACTGTTCATTTGTTTCTTGGCCTCGCTATGCAGCATTCCTTCCCTCAGGGTATAGGTCAGGACCCTTTCTGCGGAGAGTCTTAAAACCCACAATCAGAAAGGTGGGGAAGATTAGAGTTCTCTTTTGGGGCAGTTGAAAGGAGGGCAGGAGGTCAGAGAGAGCCTGATTCTGAGGCCCAACATTATAGTAAAAGATGATAACAAGGATCATAGGAATTATGAGCCAGGAACCGTGGACGAAAACCCATATATATCTTAACACCAGTTCATTGTATAATGTCCCACAAAATGCCTGACTAGGGTTTGCATTATCCATGAGGTTGAGTTTTAAGTCAAATGAAAATCAGAAATGTGACTATGTTATGATGAACTTTTATCACATTTTTATAAAATATTTGAGGACGAAGCCTGAACTTTTTCTTTTACCCCCTTTCCTAACTAAGAGGCTTGGGGAGTCACTGCCTGATGAGAACTCACCAAACAGGATTGTATTACCCTAATGTTTTCCAACTTGACTCTGGCAAAACATCACATAACAAAGAAGAAAATCAAAGCATCTGATGGCTCCAAAAAGCCATCTCTTGTAGGTTACTGAACTCCCAGGGAACCAGGCATGGTGGCTGGTGCCTGTGGTTCCAGCTACCTGGAAGGCTGAGGCGGAAGGATCGCCTGATCCCTGCAGGTTGAGGCCAGGAGCATGCCACTGCACTCCAGCCTGGGTGACAGAGTGAGACTCCGGCTCTAAATATATATATATATATATATTAATTTATCTTGAAAAAACTGCAACTTTTCTCAGTTCGGTTGAAGAGAAGGGAAAGAGTTGATGCCCTCAGTTGATCTGCTGGGAGCAGCTGACACTACAGCCTGAGAACTGGTAAATATAGATATTTATTTTGGAGAACATCATTTAGCAAACAGGCATTGGAATTTTATAATTGGTCATTTAGAATACTGTATTTTAAGTTGACATCACTCTTTTGCCCCCACAAGCACTAGCTTGGACTTTTGGGCCAATTCCCTGGGGTTCATACTTCTTTGAAACAAGAAGGGCTTGCTGAACTGGTTTAGGTGGTCAGACAAACCTTAGCAACCAGACACTGGTGGCCGCTGATCTGGGATGTTCTTCAGAATGGGAGGTGATCTGAAATAAGGAGTTCCCAGTCAGGTTTTGGGAATATGGTAAGACACCTGCTAGAAGGAGAATTGGGATTTGATCCTGGGTGCTGCATCCAACCTCAAGTGGCGCTGGGAGCTATTCTTGGGCTGAATATGATTGTGTCAGTTCTAAAATTCCTTTTCTGTCTTTTTTTTCCCTTTTGGTTCCCTCCTAAAACTTCGGTTTGACATAGAGTTAAGCTGCCTTTCAAAGCACACAATGTCACCCTGAGTTATCAACTGCGTCACAAAATGTCAAGGTCAGAAGCAGATATTGAGTTTCCATGAAGCTAAGGAAACTCAAGCATTAGCGCTCCATCTTGCATGGGCCCTTCCCCAGATCCTGGGCAATGTTTATATTGTTAAAGATTAAAGGATTTTTTTAAAGGTAAAATCATGCCTCTCATAGAAATAAATGAACATGTATCAAAAATCTTATTTAACTCATTAATTACTGAAGGGGCCAATAAGAGGTTGCAACTAATTAAAAAGAGAATTTAGCCGGGTGTGGTGGCTCATGCCTGTAATCCCAGCACTTTGGGAGGCGGAAGCGAGAGGATTGCCTGAGTCCAGGGGTTCAAGACCATCGTGGGCAAGATGGTGAGACCTCGTATCTACTATAAACAAAAAATAAGCCGGGTGTCGTGGCGCATGCCAGTAGTTCCAGCTACTTGGAAGGCTGAGTTGGAAGGATCGCCTGAGCCTAGCAGTGGCTGCAGTGGCCGTGTGCATGCCATTGCATTCCAAACTTGGACGTCAGAGTAAGACTCCAACTTAAAAAAAAGAGAGGGAGAATTCAAAATATATATATAATGTGTGTATATATGTGTGTACATATACTTACATATAATTATATATGCACACACTTTTTAATATATATATACATTATACACATACACAATTAGGATTGTGGAGATGTATTTACATATAGACTCAAAAGTAATCAATGTCCACAGAGAAATAATCAATTGTATTCCCCAAGAAATATACATGTGCATATCTGTGGATAGTAATCATTTATGAAAAGGTGCAGGCCCCTACAAATCAGAAAATGAAGTAGAGTGTGCTAGGCAAGAACTTGTAACTTTTTTATTGTTTGGTCTATTTCAACGTCATTTACATTTTTCCCTAGTAGTATGGTCATATGTTTTTGGAAAATTTCCACACTCAAATATTTTACCCATGATTTATTAGGATTTATTCTTTATTTGGTATAACTTTCCACTCTGACGTTCCCTTTATAACATTTCCCCTCATGGCCTTGGAGTGGCCACGAGCATTTTTGGGATCCAGCTAGGGGACGTTTGAGCTAGAAATATATTTAGTGACGATTTTAATAAGATATTTACAGGCTTCACTGTCATTCCCGTGGGTAAAGTTATCACTAGCCATTTCAGTGAAGGAAACAGAGCGGTTTCTAAGAATATTCCTTGCAATCTCTGTGCTGACTGGTTCTTCTTCACTAAAAAGATCAGGACCAGATAATTCACCATGAAAAGGCAGTGGGTTGTGAAGAAGCAGCAAGGTTTAAAAATATTAAGAGTCAAAACTATCTGTTGAAAAGTTTTTCAAGTCTTACAGATCATACATTTAAAAATCCTCATAGTAGTGCTTTTTTCAAATTTGACAGCATCCTAAATATTTGCATGACATTACCAAACATGAATTGTGAAACTGAAATATGTTTTGAAACATACCAATAATAAAAAGCAAAAAGATTCAACTAGGCTATAGGAAATGCTGAGTTACCTTTCTATTTTCTTTACAGAAAATATTAAAAATAACTGTCAAGTGAAGAGCTGATTAAAGAATATACAGCCAAAAATGTAGCAAACAAGTATTACAGAAGGGTGCCAAGCAATTAATTCATAAAAATATCATTGCTTTTTGACTCTTGTAATATTGTGACACATGTCAGCATTTCAAAATTCATAATTAACTGTGATTTGTTTTCTCATTGTAAATAAATATTCACTTTCATACTAATTTTTCAATTTTTTTTAAAATTGGGGTTTCACTCTGTTGCCCAGACTGGAGTGCAGTGGCACCATCACAGCTCACTGCAGCCTTGATCTCCTGGGCTCAGGCAATCCTTCTGCCTCAGCCTCCCGAATAGCTGGGACTACAGGCATGGGTCATCATACCTGACTATTTTTTTGACTTTTTGTAGAGATGAGGTCTCATTTTGTTGTCCAGGCTGGTCTCGAACTCCTGGACTCAAGTGATTCTCCAGCCTCAGCTTCCCAAAGTGCTGGGATTACAGGCATGAGCCACCATGCCAGGTCACATTTTCTGACTTTACCAATATTTTGATTAAGTGTTTACAGTCTGACAGCAGACATCGTCTCCTGTGTCTATCTGAACAATTTATAGGCAATAAATAACATTTGAGTCAATAAAAGCATAAATCATTGCAATCTGAGATGGTTAGGTGGACCAAAAAGAGGGTGGTTTAGGCTTAGGTTTGGTGGATGGGTAGAATTTGAAGAGGTGGTAGAGATAGGCAAGACCATGGAGATATCAGAAGATAACAAATAGTTAAGGTTACCTCAGTTGAAAAGTTGGTGTTGAATAAGGGATGAGAAAATCGAAAAGGGAGTTTAAGGCTACATTAAGGTTTATGGATGTTATGTTAGACTAAGGAATTTAACGTCATCATATAGTCACAGGAGAGTTATTGGACATCTGTTGCTTTTGACTACCAGAATCCAGGCTCTCTTTTAGTACCTTTAAATCCTATGAAACACATGCATCCTTCACTCTTAATCCACATAGTTTGGATGGGTTGACATCACCCTCCTGGCTCCAGGGTTGGGCACATGACATAGGTCTTTCAAATCAAAGTCAGTGTCAGGACTTCTGCTGGATAATTGAAAAATAGTACTCTCTTTCTGCTAATGATGCTACATTTCTTCAAAGTAAGTCTACATGTGATGGCTGCTATTTTGTCACACTTAAGAATGTGTCTGAGAATGAAGCCAACTCATAGCCAAGAAATGGAAGAAGGTAGAATCCTAACAACGTTGCTTGGGGATCCAGATCTAACCATGCTTGGAGGCAGATATCCCTGGCTTTTTCATCTAGGAGTGTGCCACTATATTTTCTTTTTTTTTCTTCCCTTCCATTCCTTTTTTGTTTCTTGAGTCGGAGTCTCTCTCTGTCGCACAGGCTGGAATGCAGAGGCAAGTTCATGGCAACCAAAGTCTCGAACTGCTGGGGGCTCCTTTCTCCTCAGCCTTCCAAGTAGTTGGAAGTACAGGTCTTGCCAAGTTGCCCAAGCTGGTCTTGAACATCTGGACTCAGGCATTCTTCTCTCCTTTGCCTCCAAAAGTGCTGGGATTATAGGCATGAGCCACTATATCCCGCTAAATTTTTTTCTCTCTCTCTCCTTCCCCCCACCTCTCCATCTCTCTCTCTCTCTTTCTTTCTTGGGTCAAGGTCATACTCTGTTGCCTAGGCTGAAGTGCAGTGACATGATCAAAGCCTACCAAAGCCTTGACTTTCTGGGCTCAGGCAATCCTTTTGGGACTACAGGTGTGTGCCACCATGCCTGGCTAATTTTTCAATTTTTTTGTAGAGACAAGATCTTATTATTTTGAGTAGGTTGGTCTCGAACTCCTGGACACAAACAATCCTACCTTGACCTCCAAAAAGGATTAGAAGCATGAGCCACTGTGCTTAGCCAATTTTCTAAAATTTTTTCAGCGTGAACAGAGTGTTTTATTCGCAATTGAGAACTTCTAGCTAATATAGAAATCAAAAGTTTGTGATCAGGGCTCAATGAAGATTAATCTAGTGGTAGATGGGTTACAGAAAGCAAGGTGGTGGCAGTGTAGGTAGAAAGGTAAGAAAAGAGAAGTTCAGAGGAGGAATTAAAAGGGCTTGGTCACTAGAACAGGAAGAGGAAGCAAAAATAACTGGTATTGAGATTGCCTAAGTGAAAGATAATGATGTTGGTGGAAATTTGAGTCATAAAGGGTACTGTGTTTCCCCAATTCCCTGGGATAAATACATTCATTCTTATTTTTTTAAAGCTGGATTTATTGAGACGACAGAAAAACTCCCACAGTGGGAGGGGACCTGAAGAGGTTGCCTAATACGTTCATTCTTAAGCTTTGAGTTTGAGGTGATGATAGGAAAATCAAGAGGAAATAGCTAATAGTTAAAAATGTAGATTTAAACTCCAGGAGAAAACTCAGAATCCAAGATACAATAATGTGTTGCTAAGTTGGAGCAATGTGGTGGTCTGAGGGGGGCGGTAAGTCTGCAACAGTAGAATGAGCTGATGGGCAGGGATGTTGAGGGAATGAGCCCAGGAAAGAGTCACACATTTTCCCCCAGCCAGACATCTTCTCTCCACCTGCTGCAGTTTGGAAAGCAAAGTCTGTGAAATGGGCGCATGCTGCTTAGGTCAGCACAGCTACTTGAAATTGCCCTGCAAGGCTTGAATTGAGAGGCTGAAGGACTTGAGTGTGGCTAGGCGGAAGAGTGGTTGTAGAGAAGAAAGGAATGAAGAGCAGAGAAAACAGAGATGGGGGACTGATTAGAAAACTCTCTTGGGGACCGAGTGGCTGACACCTGTAATTCCAGCACTTTGGGAGGCTGAGGCCGGAGGATTGCTTGAGCCCAAGAGTTTGAGACCAACCTGAGCAACATACTGAGAACTCGTCTCTACAAAAACTTTAAAAAAAGTTAGCCAGGCATGGTGGCGTATGCCTGTAGTCCCAGCTACTTGGGAGGCTGAGGCAGAAGGATCACCTGAGCCCAGAAAGTCGAGGCTGCAGTGAGAGATGATTGTGCCACTGCACTCCAGCAGTGAAACCCCATTACTCAAAACAAAACAAAACAAAACACCTCCCTTGAAATTCAAAGAAGGAAAACCTTTCAGATAGGGATCATCACCGGCAGAGATCTGTACAGAGACAAGGTAAGCAGCACTGGCAAATGTAGCTCACTAGAACTCTGGAGGTGGCAAGAGATGAGGTGAGTGGGTGATACATGAGCGGAAGTAGTGGCTGGAAGACCTAGTGTGGCAGAGAAAGGGAGAGAGAGAGCGAGCAGGGTACTGTCCTCATGGAGCGATTTAGCCAGGGTTTTTTGTTTTATTTGTTTCTAGGGCAGAGAAGGTTTTTTTCAGAGAGTAGACAGAAGAGAAGGGCCAGTGAACCAGACAGGGGAGATTCAACAGAATAAGGAAGAAGTAAGACTGACTGTAGCAGAGGGAGCAGATGGGAGAGGAAGCAGGACATCCCTGTCTGAGCTGGTAGGGAGCATGAAAGAAAGAGTGCAAAGAGAGAAGCTTGGAGGTCAGTGAAGAAGGCGTCTCTAGTGTGTTTCCAGCAAAGATAAGATGGTAACATGAGGTGTTCGCTGCATTCAGCAGTCTGCGAATCAAGTTTCAGTGAAGATGCCTAAATGGCTTTACTCTCCATGAGAACACACAGACGATTATGTTACTGTAAACTGTTGTTTGAGTTAGGAAAAATAAATAAATAAAAGGACACAGTCTGCTGTACACCTTAGCTTTGTAACTTTCAACGAAAATGGGGCAATCGTCCATGTGTCATGACAAGAATTAGATTATGCAATCCCCTCATGACATAATACACATAATACAATTTGTCCTCTAGAGTAAAAGTACAGATTTGATGGAAGGTGACATACGTTTCAAAACCATGTGCTGTGAAACATATACACCTTTCGCTGGGAGGATCCCAGAGAAGTCAATTACCAATTCAGGTGACTGTGACATACTTTGTGAGTAATACATGAATTGCAACCACAAGAAGAAAAACTTGCTGTGAATCAGAGGCAGAGCCAGGTGGTAGTCTACCCTTGGTTCTTACTATCAGATCAAACTACCGAAAGGTGGAAGAACTGGTGAAACCTGCTGGGAAGGAGTGAGTTATTGTGCTTTGTCTGATAAAATTTGTTGCATTCTCTCTGACAAAATCAAACTATTCTTCAGGGCAATACCTTTTGCCCTGGAAAGGTAGTTCCTGCCAGTGGTGTGATGACAGTGTGGCCGCCACCCAGGTCCTTGCTTTTTGATCGAGTCATTTGACATGCAAACCCCTCCAATATTGTCCCTTCTGGCACCCTCTGTGCTCCTGGACACACCCCTTGGGTCTATATAAGGAAATAAGCACAGGTGTTAGCAGGACAAGGCAGGCAAGTGAGTGAGGCAGGGCAGGACTCTCTTATTAAGATCTTCTTGCCAGGTGCAGTGGCTCATGCCTGTAATTGCAGCAGTCTGAGAGATGGAGGTGAGAGGATTGCCCGAGCCCATGGGTTCAGGACCAGAGCAATATAGTGAGATCTCATTTCTACAATAAATAAAAAATTTAGCTGGGCATGGTGGCACGTGCCTGTAGCTCCAGCTACTTGGAAGGCTGAGGGAGAAGGATTGTCTGAGCCCAGCAGGTCGAGGCTGCAGTGGCCATGAGCATGCCACTGCACTCCAGCCTGGGCAACAGAGTGAGACCTTAGCTAAAAAAAAAAAAAAAAATGTGGGAAAACAATCATTTCTTGCAAAAGAAACAGCTGGAACTATCTCAGTACCATGAACTAGTTACATGACATAATTGAGTTAGGTCATACGACTATGGTAGGTGGGATTACCCAGAGTCAAGGAGTCCTAATAAACGCACAATTTGTGCATCTCTGCTGGCATGGGTCAACACAGTCTCAAGGGTGTCTGGTTGTTGCAATGATTGGGGTGCTGCTAGCATTTAGTGGGGGTGAGGGCAGGGATATTAAATGTCCTACACTGACTGGACAGAAAGCACAGCACAAGGAGCAGCGGTCCATGCTCATGTCACCCTGTGGAAACCACTGAGTCACAGACACGAAAGAAAACTCCCTCACAACATGAGATTCCATGGCTTTTAATTTTACAAATCAAATTCTTTGAGAATACAACCCAGATAAGTTGGGTATTTTAGACGTGGATTACTTTCAGTGCCATTTTCAAGCAGGAAGAACAGTATACGGACCAAGGAGCTGACTTCGACTCTGGAGAATGAATAAGGCTGTTAAGCTCTACCTTCCAAATAAGATGTAAATAGCCTGGCAGTTGGTCAGCCCCCTCATGTCTTTTCTTTTTTTGAGTTGGCGTCTCACTCTGTCACCCGGGCTGGAGTGCAATGGCACGCTCATGGCCACCGCAGCCTCGACCAACTGGGCTCAGGTGACCCTTCCGCCTCAGCCTTCCAAGTAGCTGGAACCACAGGCATGCACCACCATGACTGGCTGATTTTTGATTTATTGTAGAGATGAGATCTCTCCGTGTTGCTCAGGCTGGTTTCAAACCCATGAGCTCAGACAGTCCTCTCACCTCCGCCTCCCAAAGTGCTGGGATTGCAGGCTTGAGCCACTGCGCCCAGCAATCCTCCACACTTCAAACCTTTGAAACAGAAATTCCATATAGCGGGGTCTGACATAGACCACAGAGTAGAAGTTTGTGCTTAAAGTCTCTGAACAATGGCCTCATGGCCCCTCGACCTCTTTCCCAGCAGGAATCTTCTCTGGTACCCTCCCAGAACACCATCCTGTAGTCACGGTTCCTGAGTTTGGCACAGGGCTTTCTCGTTTAGCAATCCTTTCCACTTAGGCTGTCTCATCTGCCGTCTGTGGTTCCTCCCTTTCCCTCACACACTACCTCCCCTCTGCAATCCATCAACAAGTCCTGCCGGTTCCTCTCCACTTTTCTCCACTGCCCAAACCTACGCCCAGCTCGAAGTCATCATTGCCTCTTTCCTTGACTCCAGCAGTAGCCTCCTACCTAGTGTCCCTGGTTCTCCTCTGCCTTTTTCCTCCACCTCCCCTTCATTCTTCACATACCAGTTGCAAAAAATATCTTTAAAAAATGTTCAAGTCAGCCAGGCACAGTGGCTCATGCCTGCAATCCCAGTACTTTGGTAGGCAGAGGTGAGAGGATTGCCTGAGCCCAGGAGTTCGAGACCGGCCTGGGAAACTTGGTGAGCCCTCGTTTCTACAATAAATCAAAAAATTAGCCTGGCATGGTGGTGCATGCCTGTGGTTCCAGTTACTTGGAAGGCTGAGGTGGAGGGATCACCTGAGCCTAGCAGGTTGAGGCTGCAGTGTCTGTGAGCATGCCACTGCACTCCATCCTGGCTGACAGAGTGAGACTCCGACTCAAAAAAAAAGTTTATATATAGAAATATTTATATATATGTGTGTGTGTGTGTGTGTGTATGTATACATACACACACACACACACACACACACTCACACACACTTATTCAAATCTAGCTGGGAGTGGTGGCTTACACCTATAATCCCAGCTCTGTGGGAGGCTAATAATGGAGAAGCAGTTGAGGCCAGGAGTTCGAGACTGGCTTGGACAACACAGTGAGACTCTGTCTCTAAAAAGAAAAAAAAAATTAGCTGGGTGTACAAACCTGTAGACCTAGCCACTTGAGAGGCTGAGGCTGGAGGATCTCCTGAGCCCAGGAGTTTGATGCTGCAGTGATCTATGACTGCCCCAATGTACTCCAGCCTGGGCACCAACAGCTAGACTGTTTCTCAATAGCAGCAGTAACAACAACAACAACAACAACAACGTTATTCAGGTAGTGTTATTCTTTACCTTCGAACCCTTCAATACCCTGCTTTGCACTTAAAGTAAAAAACAGCCTCCTTAAGTAATTTCTGCCTCCCGGTTCCACCTCTTGGCGATTGCTCACTGTCTCACTGTGCCCAGCCACACTGACCTTCCTTTTCTTCCTTGAATGCACTCAACTCGTCCTTCTGCCTGAAATGCTCTTTAAATGGCAGGTTGGTTTCCATACTTTGTTTCTGCTTGAATGCTACCCTTTCCAGATTCCTTTCCAGGTCCCCTACATCATCTTTTTTTTTTTTAAGTCGGAATCTCACTCTGTCACCCAGGTTGGAGTGCAGTGGCACGCTCACGGCCACCACAGCCTTGACCTGCGAGGCTCAGGTGATCCTTCTGCCTCAGTCTTCCAAGCAGCTGGAACCACAACTGTGTACCACCATACCTGGCTAATTTTTTG
>NW_007258032.1:0-30157 GCF_000164805.1 Carlito syrichta | reverse complement strand
TTGGTCTCACCAAGTTGTCTAGGCTGGTCTCGAACACCTGGACTCAGATAATCCTCTTGCCTCTGCCTCCCAAAGTGCTGGGATTACAGGTGCGAGCCACCATGCCTGGCTCCCTCCACTATCTTTATCTAAGGTAACCTCCCTCCTCCTCCTTGTTACCCTGTCTGTTCAGTCTCAATACTTACCTCAATATGAAGTTATCCTGTTTATTTGCTTGCATTTTTCTTGTTTGTTCTCTTCTACTAGAACATAAGCTTCATGAGGGCTGGATCCTGTCTACTTTGTTCACCATTTGTTACCGGCATGTAGAACAGTACCTTGGACATATTGGACATTCAACAAATATTTGTAAATGAATGAATACATGAATGAATGAATTTGACTTTTTAATAACAGCTCGATGAGACAAGCAAAGAAAACTCTCAGTCTTATTTTACAGAGATTGCGCCCTGACCAAAGTCAGGTAAGTGGTGGACCCAGAGCAGAACCTAGGTCTTCTAAGTTCCTTACACTGCATTCTGTTTAATAGTTCACACGCAGTTATTTTGAGCTATTTTAGAGAATGGAAAAAGGAGAAAGTGGGGCACTTGGGAAGAAGGTTACCAGTCACACTCTAGACACATTCTCATTCATAAAATTGTAGCACAGATAGAAAGAGGGAGGATTTCTGCTAGCAAAGTTGATCTTTCTCCTCTCCATACAGACTCCACATATAGAAAGCAGGAAAAGGCAGGAGAGCATGGTGGTCCATGGTGGGCTTGGAGGGAGACTAACCTGGGGTCTACTTCTAATTCAACGACTTACTGGCTATGTGTGTCTTTTTATTTATTTATTTAGAGTTGGAGTCTTACTCTGTCACCCAGGCTGGAGTGCAGTGGCATGCTCACGGCCATCACAGCCTCGAACTGCTGGGCTCAGGTGATCCTTCCACTTCAGCCTTCCAAGCAGCTGGAACTACAGGGCGCGCCACCATGGCCAGCTAATTTTTTGATTTATTGTCAAGAAGAGGTCTTGCAAAGGTGCCCAGGCTGGTCTCGAACCCCTGGGCTCAGGCAGTCCTCTCACCTCTGCCTCCAAAAGTGCAGGAATTATAGGTGTGACCCATCATGTCCAGTCATATTTTTTATTATTTTGAGTTAAAGTCTCACCGTCATCCAGGATGGAGTACAGTGGCACATTCATGGTTACTGCAGCCTCGACCTGCTGGGCTCAGATGATCCTTCCACCTCAGTCTTCCAAGTAGCTGGAATTACCGGTACACGCCACAATGCCTGGCTAAGTTTTTGATTTACTGCAGAGACAAGGTCTCACCAAACTGCCTCGGCTGGTCTCGAACCCCTGGGCTCAGGCAATCTTCTTGACTCCACCTCCCAAAGTGCTGGGATTACAGTGCATGTGTCTTTAGATAATAATTTAAGATCTTTTCTGAGACTTGGTCTCCTTTCTTACAAAATGTAACAACACTGACCTTTTAAATTTATTTGGGGAATGAAATGAGAGGCTGTGTTAATGTCTGGTGTACATAAGTGTTGAATTGAGGAGGAGGTGTCAGAATGTGATGAGAACAGGACTGAATGAACCTAGGAAGTTTTGTTTTCCAATACCACTTTCCCTCATCCACAGATATGAAAGGGAAGCTAATTCCTAGCATTTAGAAGTGGCAAGCCCTCAGTGATCCTCCAGTAAAACCACTTAGCTTGGACTTTGAGAACAGTCAAGACCAGAGAAGGTGGTGACTTGCCTGCATTCACTGGGCCTGTGATTTAGGATTTGAGATGAGATGGAGCTGAAATGAACCAACTTCCATTTGTGACTCCACTCTCTGTTGGGATCACAAGGCGTGGGATTCTGAGATTTCCATCTACTCCTTTCCTTGGCTGATGTACACAACAGAAGTCAGAAGGGTCCTCTCAGGCAGACAGAATGACTCAAATCATGGCAGGACCTGTGCGGTCCTGGTGTCCTCCTTAAAGCCCACTTACTAACTGTGGGACTTGTGCCAGTCACCTTCTCTCATTGAGTCTTGGTTCCATCATATATAAAATAGGGATAATAATAGGACCTGCTTCCTAAAGTCATCATAAGGATTAAATCAAATAACCTGCAGAAAATTCCCTGCAACATAGCAAACACTCAATTATAGACTTATTTTAATTTTTTTTTTTTTTTTGGTGGCAGGGTCTCACTCTGTCACCTAGGCTGGAGTACAGCAGTGTGATCCTTGCTCACCACAGCCTCACTTCCTGGGCTCAAGTAATCCTTCCGCCCCAGCCTCGCGAGTAGCTGGGACTACAGGCATGCACGCCCAGCTAATTTTTCTGTTGTTTGTAGGGATGAGGCCTCACCATTGCCCGGGCTGGTCTTGAGCTCCTGGGTTCAAGTGATTCTCCCACCTCAGCCTCCTAAAGTGCTGAGATTATAGGAGTGAGCCACCAAGTCAGGTCTACACTTTTATTAAAAGTGATTTTAAAGTGTGTTTTTTTTTTAAAGGAAAAGACATGGTTTTGTTCATATAGCACAATATATCATATATTATAATATTCTATTAACCTTGGAAAAATATAAAACACATAGTTCTAAAGAAATATGTTGATTACCGTTGAATATTGTAGGACAGAAATAAAGCATCACAAACTGATTGGTAAATTAAGTCTCCAACCATACATGGTGGCATGGTAAAAGCGAATAATGGGACTGTTGTTTATTAGATACTGTTGAGTGGATGCATAAGTTTGAAGAGTTTTTTGCTTGCCCGTGGAATGCAAATGTCGCATGATGGTTGACCGGTCACCGTTCGTTACATTTGCCAGTTCTTGGGTTGACTGACGTGGGTCATTGTGGATTAAAGTGTTTAAATGGTCTTCCTCAAAGCCCATTAATCTTCCTGAATGTGAGGACTTACTCCGGTCAAAGTGGCCTTCTTTGAAAAGATAAAAGCGCCAGGTGCCGTGGCTCATGCCTGTGATCCCAGCACTTTGGGAGGCAGAAGGTGAGAGGATTGCCTGAGCTCAGGGGTTCGAGACCAGCCTGAGCAACATGGTGAGACCTTGTCTCTATAATAAATTAAAAAATTAGCCGGGAGTGGTGGTGCATGCCTGTGGTTCCAGCTACTTGGAAGTCTGAGGCAGAAGGATCACCTGAGCCCAGCAGGTCGAGACTGCAGTGGCTGTAAGCAGCAGTGGGAGTGAGATTCTGCCACCCCCCTCCCCCCTAAAAGAAATAACAAAACCATTTTCTTTCCATGCTTTCCTCCATGGCATTCTCCCTACATGGCACAGGTGTTTCCAGCTGCCTTTACTCCTCCGTTAAACTCAAACAGAAGAACATGTCAGAAGTGCTGGTTTTTCTCACTTGATATTCCATCTTCTTTAGCCCACAAATAACATTAACTTTCTTCAAATCTGCAAAATGCAAGGTGTATTCACAAGTACAACATTGTGAATGACAAATGACAAATGATAAACAACCTCTCAACATCTCAGTGTTGCCATGCCAAAAATGTTAAGAACTTATGGATCAACCTAATAGTACTAAAAACTGCGTTACAATACAAAATACATTAGAATAAATTTCCTCTCCGTCTGTACAGGGTAAATAGATAATAAAACTGGGTACAAGGCTGCATGCAGTGGCTCATGTCTATAATCTCAAGACTTTGGGAGGCTGAGGCGAGAGGATCGTTTGAGCACAGGAGTTCAAAACCAGCCTGGGCAACATAGTGAGACCTAGTCTCTACAAAAAATAAAAAAGCTGGGCATAGTGGTGCACTTTTGTAGTTCCAGCTACTCTAGAGGCTGAGAAGGGTGGATGCCTTCAGCCTAGGAGTTTGAGGCTGCACTGAGCCATGATTGTGCCACTGCACTGCAGCCTGGGCCACAGAGTGAGACCTTGACTCAAAACAAAATTAGGCACAAAGCAAGCAGTAACCTAATTTAAATGTATTTCTACAAAATAAATTTGAATGTGCTATTATTGTCCTTATTTTGTATATGGTAGAGCTAAGACTCAGGGAGAGGAAGTGACCACACATGTAGCCAAACAAATATTTCAATAAAAGCTAGCACAAAATACAGGAGCAAAGTATTATACTTGAAGAAATGCCAATATCATGGTCATGTAGGCGGTTAAATCAAAGAGTTCACAGAATATTAGTATGCAAAAAGCAACTAGAAAACAAGCTGAATTCCAACAGAAACCAGTATTAGATTCTCATATCAAACAGAAACATTTAAAAAGGCACCATGGAGGTTTCACTCTTTATCCTCAGAACCTAGGAAACCTTTTCCATTCACACCAGCCAGACATGAAGCCCAAATGCTTTGTACTGCTGAGTCCTGATGGATCTCTTCATCGCCATGGATCTCTTCATCTCTTCATGAATTTCATTGCACTAGAAATGGAGCCATCAGGGCATCATGATTGTCACTGCCTGTCGTTCACTACACTCCTTGCTTCCTTGAAAACAATAAATCATAAGCCAAGTGTGGTAGTGTGTGCCTGTAATCCTAAGGCTAAGTGGGAGAATCACCTGAACCCAGGAAGTCAAGGCTGTGGCGCGCTGTGATTGTACCACTGCACTTTAGCCTGGGTGACAGAGTGAGGCCCTAACTCAAATAAATAAATGAATACATAAATAACCACATTTAAAAAAGAAATCTACCTTTTTTTTTTTGAGTCGAAGTCTCACTCTGTCGCCCAGGCTGGAGCGCAGTGGCACGCTCACGGCCACTGCAGCCTCGACTTGTTGAGCTCAGGTGATCCTTCCGCCTCAGCCTTCTGAGCAGCTGGAAGTACAGGCACGCACCACCACAGCTGACTAACTTTTTGATTTATTATAGAGATGAGGTCTCGTCAAGAGCCCAGGCTGGTCTTGAACCTGTGGGCGCAGGCAGTCTTCTCACCTCGGCTTCCCAAAGTGCTGGGATTATAGGCGTGAGCCACGGCACCTGGCCAAAATCTACATTTTTTAAGATTGATTTCACCACTGTCTTTTGCTTTTACAACAGGATGCTTACTATAAACTCACTGTTGCTCTTACTGTTTTCTCCAAGTCTTTGTAATTTTCTTGCTTTTTGCAAGATCTGAATACTACTTGGTAACCCTATTTGACCTTTTCTCTGAAAGTTTAAAAATACTAAACTGACTCTAATTTTTTTTTGAGTCAGGGTCTCACTGTCTCCCTGGCTGGAGTTCAGTAACACGATCACAGCTCACAGCAGCTTCGACATCTTAGACTCAGGTGATCTCTCTGCCTCAGCCTCCCAAGTAGCTGGGACAACAGGCATGCACCACCATTCCTGGTTAGTTAAAAATTTTATTTTAATTTTTTTAGAGATGAGGTCTCGCTATTTTACCTAGGCTGGTCTTGAACTCCTGGGTTCAAGTGATCCTCCCACCTTGGCCTCCCAAAGTGCTGGGATTACAGGTGTGAGCCACTGTACCTGGCCACATATATACACAATTTAGACTGCCGAGAAAAACTTTTCCAGTGGTGGCCTAGAAATCTGAGCAATACTGCAACTTATTTCAGTGCTTTAAAAAGCCTGATCCATGGAACAACTGCATCAGAATCCCTTGAGGTTCTTGTTCGAAATATTCATGGTCTTCAGTCCCTGGTTCCCTCCAAAGTATACTGAATTAGAATCCCATTTTGAAGACGTTTACCCCTGATCCTGAGCCCACTAAAGTTTGACAACCAGGGCATTTCACCTCGGAGTTGTTGTTCTCTCCCCCATGAATCAGGGATTATGCAGAACGCAACTGAAGGGATCAGCCTTCTCTTAGGGATTGGCCCAGATGGCCTATCCGGTTTTGGCTCTACTGGAATTTCCAGGTTCTTTAAGCTCTTGAATTTGGACTCTGACTTGTGATATTTACCCTGAACTCTCCTTCATGTTTGATTATCTCCTTGAACAATCGTCTCTACACAATTACCTTTTTTCTCACCCATTCTCCCATCTCCCAAACTGCACATACTCCATGGGCTGTTTTGCCCGGAATATTCCATTCTAATACACCTGGGGTTCAGAAGAAAGAAATTCCTTTGGGGGGGACTATGTAACTCAGGCAGCTCTCTCAGCTCAGATGAGCCATGAAAAGGTGGTAACTTTAGAAGTTATTTTATTTTATTTTTTGAGTTGAAATCTCACTCCATCGCCCAGGCTGGAGAGCAGTGGTATGCTCACAGCCACCGCAGCGTCAACCTGCTAAGATCAGGTGATCTTTCTGCCTCCGCCTTCCAAGTAGCTGGAACTATAGGCATGTGCCCCCACACCTGGCTAATTTTTTTGATTTATTGTAGAGACAAGGTCTCGCCATGTTGCCCAGGCTGGTCTTGAACCTGGGGGCTCAGGCAATTCTCTCGCCTCCACCTCCCAAAGTGCTGGGATTACAAGCATGAGCCACTGCACCTGGCCTAAACAGTTATTATAGAGAGTCTCCTCATTCAGAAAGTAGAGATGTGTGAAGACAGATATGACTGGGTGATCCCTGGTGCTTCCTTTCTGGCTTACTGTAGCCAGGATAGGAATATTTTCTATTCAGTTGGTTTTAACCCAGGGTGAAGTAGGATAAGGGAGAACCAGGGGGTAGGAGCATTTTATGTTTGATATTTTTCGTGAGTTTAAAAATAGTCACTGGATCTCCCCTCATTCTCTAAGACATAGATAAAATGGCAGACAAACTCAGGGCTACTGATGGCAAAAAACAAACATTAGACTTCAGTAGAGTGGAGAGTAGATGCTCTTTTGTGGTCACATAAAGTTCTATAATATAGAAATGAAGAATCTTCAACTTACCCTCCACTCCAAATTTAGGGCAACTTCTTCATGATGAAAGCTTAAGCAGAAGTCTGAGTTTCTGTGGTATGTTCTTTGGTTCAGGCCCACTTTTGAACATATTAACTATGGTCATTAGAACATTTAGGAAGAAATGGACAATTTTGAACATATTAACTATGGTCATTAGAACATTTAGGAAGAAACGGACAAATATGCCCTACATTGAGGGACCAGAGTATCACTTGGGCGTGAAGGAGTTTTTTTTTTTGTTTGTTTGTTTTAATGTTGTTGTTGTTGTTGTTGTTTTTGAGTCAGAGTCTCATTCTGTTGCCCAGGCTGGAGTGCAGTCTCACACTCACGGCTACCGCAACCTTGACCTGCTGGGCTCAGGTGATCCTTCCACCTCAGCCTTGTAAGTGGCAGGAATCAAAGGTGTGTGCCACCACACCTGGCTGATTTTGTGATTTATTGTAGAGACGATGTCTCTCCAAGGCTGGTCTCGAACCCTTTGGGCCTGGTTAATCCGCTTGCCTCTGCCTCCCAAAGTTCTGGGATTACAGGTATGAGCCACTGATCCCAGCCATAAGATTCTTGTTGGCAATGTGGAAGATGCCATGGAGTCACCTGGATTTTTTGGCTACTGAAATTGTAATCTTCCATTATAGGCATTCATAACTATTGCAGTGGTTTTCTTTGTTGTTGTTTTTAGTTGTGGGGGTGGGTCTCACTTTGTCCTCAGGCTGAAGTGCAATTGCACAATCACAGCTCACTACAGCTTCGACCTCCTGGGCTCAGGTGATCCTCCTTCCTCAGCTTTCCGAGTGGATGGGATTACAGGAGCACACCGCCATGCTTGGCTAAGTTTTTGATTTTTTTTGTAGAGACAAGTTCTTGCTATGTTGTCTGGGTTGGTCTCAGACTTCTAGGCTCAAGCAATCCTCCCATCTTGGCTTTCCAAAGTGCTGGGATTACAGGTGGGAGTCGCCACGCCTGGTCTGATGTGTTTTTTGTAAAACAAAATGAAATAACATACATAAAGCACCTAGCACAGTGCCCAGTGCACAGCAGGCACTCAACAAATGTTGCTCCCTTTGCTTCCCTTATTTCTTGCTTGTAGACCTCCTCACATATCCTGAGAGCATTGCCAAGCCTATAAGAAATGCCTGAGTGAAATACTTGAGAATGACATGGCTGAAAATGACATGGCCATCAGCCTTGCCAAATTAAAAACAAAAGCACTATCTAAATAATGAAAGGGAATCATGCCAGATGGTGCCCTCTTTATCTACACAGAGGGCCTAATATTCCCCTTCTCCACCCAAGGGAAAGGAGAGTCTAGTATTAGTCCCAATATCTGGTGCTGGCCTTGGCTAACCTCTGGGTGGGTCCTTCAGAGGGAAGGAACCCCCTAGAGCCTCTCTCCGTTGGAGTTCTGCTATCTGCCCGCACGCTCTGGCGTCTGCCGATAGCCCCAGCTGGGCAGCCAAGGCATGGATGACAAAGCAACAGTGGCAGCAGGGACTCTGCAGGGCCAGCAGGGGCCCCCTCTCAGGCTTTGTGAAGACTGTGCTATAACTGGGTGACTCCTGGAACTTCCTTTCTAGCTTGCTGTAGCCAGGGTAGAATATTTTCCATGTAGTTCTTTTTTTTTTTTTTTTTTTTGAGTTGGAGTCTTACTCCGTCACCCAGGCTGGAGTGCAGTGGCACGCTCACAGCCACCCGTGCTGGGCTCAGGCGATCCTTCCACCTCAGCCTTCCAAGTAGCCAGAACTACAAGTGTGTGCTACCATACCTGGTTAATTTTTTTTTTTTTTGGATTTATTGTAGAAACGAGGTCTCACCAAGTTGCCTGGGCTGGTCTTGAACCCGCGGGCTCAGGCAATCCACTTGCCTCGGCCTCCCAAAGTGTTGAGATTACAGGCTGAGCTACCCAGCCTGGCCCATTTAGCTCATTTTAACTCAGGGTGAAGTAGGATAAGGGAGAACCAGGGTGACAGGAGCATTTTATGTTCAATATTTTTCAGGAGTTCAAAAAAAAGTCACTGGCTCTCCCCTCATCCTCTACAACAGTCTTTGTAGATAAAACTTGTGGCCAAGTGAACAATGACTCCAAAGATATTCAGGTTCGAATCTCTGGAATCTTAGAATGGTATCTTGCATGGTGTCTTAGTCTGTTGAGTTGCCATAAAAGAATACCCGAGGCTGAGTAATTTCTAAGAAAAAGAGGTTTATTTTTTCTGAAAGTTCTGCAGGCTATACAAGAAGCAGGGTGCTGGCATCTGCTTCTGGTGAGGGCTTCAGGCTGCTTTCCACTCATGGCGGAAGCTGTGAAAGGTGAGTGGGAGTCTGAGCATGCAGAGACTGCACGGAGAGAGAGGAAGCAAGAGAGAGTAAAGGGAGGAGCCAGGCTCTCTTAAATAATCATTTCTCAAGGGATCTCTTGAGAGAACCCTTTTGGCAATGAGTAGAGTGAGAACTCACTCTTTACCTTGAGTTTGAGATGAGAAGATTGCTTGAAGGTAGGAGTTTGAGATCAACCTCAAAAACAAAAAAAACCAAAAAAAAACCACATTAACCAGATGTGGTGGCATATGCCTGTATGAGCTCTGACAATTAAGTTCATGAACTTATCCTAGAAAAAGTGCCACATACCTCATTGCTGAATATCACCATGGTCATCTTTGAAGTACTCCCCTTGGGAAGCTAGGCACTGACTCCAACAACGAGTCTACCTACCAAAGCAATTTTGGAACTCTTTTTCTGGATTGGCCATCAGAGCCATTGTCATATTGCCCTTGATTCCTGAATGTCATCAAAATGTCTTCCTTTCAATATTTCCTTTATCTTCAGGAACATAAAAAAGTCATTATGGGCCTGATCAGATGAGTAGGGAGGGTGTTCCAGTGCAGTTGTTTACTGGCTAAAAACTCCCTCACAGACAGTGCTGTGTGAGCCGCTGCATTTTCATGATGGAAGAGCTCCTTTGGGACCATTTTTGCACACACCTTTCTCATGCCAACATTTTCAGTTAAGATTTTCCTAATTGTTTCTCTATTGATGTTTATTTGGTCTGCTATGCTTCTCACAGTCAGCTGACAATTTTGGTGCACAACCTTGATGAACTTTTGCAATATTTTGTCAGTTCTGCTCGTTACTGTCCATCCTAACCCTCTTTATCAGTGACGCGTTCTGTCCTCAGAAAAACATTTAATTCATTTGTACACTGTCATTTTCTTCATGGCATTATCCCCATAAACTTGGACTGACATGTCTCTGCTTTCACTTCCCCTCTTGCCAAGTTTAACATGGAATTTAATGTTTACTCGTTGCTCTAATTCAAGCTCTGACAGTCTCGTGATGGCACACAAAAACATGCAGCAACAATAATGTTTACCACTCAACAAAACACTACAACATGTTGACACGTACACAGCTGTGAGACACTGATATACCAAGGTGATGAAACCTCACTGAAGGGAACACTTCTACACTGTGGGTAGGAATGCAAACTAGTTCAACCTCTATGGAAAACAGCGTGGTGATACTTAAGAGAATTAGAAACTGACCTTTCATATGATCCAGCAATCCTCCTTCTGGGAATATACCTAGAAAAACTTAAATCACTCTACTATAAAGATACCTGCACACATGTGTTTATTGCAGCTCTATTCATAATAGCAAAAACATGGAACCAGCCGTGCTGCCCATTGAAACTGGACTGGATAAAAAAATGTGGTACAAGCCAGGTGCAGTGGTTCAAGCCTGTAATCCCATGCCTTGGGAGGCTGAGGTAAGTGGATTGCCTGAGCCCGCGGGTTCGAGACCCGCCTGGGCAACTTGGCAAGACCTCATCTCTACAATAAATCAAAAACTAGCCGGGCGTGGTAGCTCGTGCCTGTAGTTCCAGCTACTCGGAAGGCTGAGGCGGAAGGATCGCCGGAGCCCAGCAGGTCAAGGCTGCGGTGGTTGTGAGTGTGCCACTGCACTCCAGCCTAGGCGACAGACTGAGACTCCAACTAAAAAAAAAAAAAAAAAAAAAAGTGATACATATACACGATGGAGTATTATACAGCCATAAATAAGAACAAAATTATGGACTTCACAGCAACTTGGATGAATTTAGAAACTATAACATCAGTGATTTATCACAGAAACAAAATAACTGAGTACCATATGTTCTCACTCATAAGTGGACCCTGAACATTTACCATAATACTGCAAGTAAGGGATTGGCAGTAGTGGGACAGTATCAGGGGACAGGGGCCACATAACATCAATAGGGTACCTGCTTGCAAACCAGGTGAAGTGGGGACCAAAGGGAGGCCCAAACTTTACCTGTATGGTGACCACTTGTATACCTAACCCTGAATTGTACCCCACATCTTTACAATAAAATAAATTTTAAAAAAGAAATAAATCATTATTTGTATGGTTAAAAAAGAAAAAGAAAGAAACTTTACCGAGTTGTTTGTACAGTGCTGTCCATATAAGTGCACAGTGGCAAGTTTGCAAACATATTTGTCAGACCTCGTAGTTATAGTTACTCAGAAGGCAGAGGTGGGAGGATCGCTTGAGCCCAGGAGTTCCTCAGAGGCTCAACTGGCTATAGTCATGCCTCTGTACACCAACCGGGGTGATAGAGCATGACACCATCTCAGAAAAAAAAAAAAAGAAAAGAAAAGCACACACAACATAACACATGGCAAAAAAAAAATTATGCTGATATGGTGACATTAAAGATGAGATCTCCAGATGAGGACAGTATTCTGGATTATGAAGGTGGGCTCTAAATGCAATCTTAAGTCTCTGTTTTGTTTTTGAATTGGAGTCTCACTCTGTTACCCATCCTGGAGTGCGGTGGCACAGTCACAGCTCACCACAGCCTCTACCTCCTGGGCTCAGGCGATCCTTCCACCTCAGCCTCCTGAGTAGTTGGGACTACAGGCATGGGCCACCATGCCTGGCTAAGTTTTTGATTTTTTTCCAAGAGAAAAAAAGATCTGCCTGTGGTTCCCAGACTGGTCTCAAGCAATGCTCTGCCTTGGTCTCCCAAAATGCTGGGATTACAGGTGTGAGTCATCTCACTTGACCCATAAGTGTCCTTTTAAGAGGCGGAGGGAGGTTTGACACAGAAGGCAAGGTGAGCAATGAGGCCAAATGCTCCCCTGCTGGCTGTGAAACTGGAGGAAGGGGCGGTGAAACAAGGTCACAAGAAGCACAGGTCTGGGGACTGGAGAAGGTGAGGAAATGGATTCACTCCAGAGCCTCCAGAGGGCGCTCTGCCCTGAGACGCCCCCCCACCTCCCCACCCAGCCAGACTGGGGACTTCTTACCCGCAGAACTGTAAGAGAAAAAAATGCATGCTTTGTCAGTCCCAGAGCTCATGACAATGTGTTACAGCAGCTATAGGAAACATACAAAACCTTACACTCTTATATACACATAACCTCATTGGAGCCCCACAATGACTCTAGGGCACATATATTATTATAACCACTTTATTTGTTTGTTTGTTGAGTTAAGGTCAACAGGATGGAGTGCAGTGGCACAGCCATGGCTTACCACAGACTCGACCTCCCGGGCTTAGTTGATCCTTCTGCCTCAGCCTCCCAAGTAGCTGGGGCTACAGGCAGGCACCAACACGCCCAGCTATTTTGTTGTTGTTGTTGAAAGCAGGATTTATTGAGAGGACAGAAAAGCTCCCACGGTGTCAGGGGACCTGAGGGAGTTTTCCCCAGCTACTTTTTTTTTTTTTTTTGAGTTGGAGTCTCACTCTTTCGCCCAGACTGGAGTGCAGTGGCCGCTCCCAGCCACCGCAGCCTCGACCTGCTGGGCTCCGGCGATCCTTCCGCCTCAGCTTTCCAAGTAGATGGAGTTACAAGCGCGTGCTACAACGCCCGGCTATTTTTTGATTTATTGTAGAGATGAGGTCTTACCAAGTTGCCCGGGTGGGTCTCGAACCCGTGGGCTCAGGCAATCCACTCACCTCGGCCTCCCAAAGCGCTGGGATTACAGGCTGAGCTACCGAGCCCGGCCCCCAGATACTTTTTAAAAAGTTTTTTATAGGGACACAATCTCGCTATGTTGCCCAGGCAGGTCTCGAACTCCCAGCTTCAAGCAATTCTCCTGCCTCGGCCTCCCAAAATACTGGGATTACAGATGTGTGAACCACTGCGCTCAGCCCAATATAACCATTTTATAGATGAGGAAATTGAGGCTCAGAAAGGTCAAGTAATGAATGGTCTGAGATCATCTGACTAATAAGTGGAGGGACGTTGGGATTTGAGCTCGGCTCTCTCTCCTTTTGGAGAGCCCATCCAATTAATGACTGCGCACTTTTCATATCCAAGGCGTGGGGCTGCAGGCAGAAGCTAATGCCACGGCCATCTTCTAGTCTCCTTTACCAAGACCTGAAGGGTGAGGAGCAGGTGGGCAGAGAAAGTTCACCTGTTTCCAAGGTCGTTTGCTTTCTGAGAAAAGAGCGGCTCTCGGTCTTCTGGATGCACCTGATTGGGCTGCTGTAAGGGTGGGGTTTTCCTATCTTTCTTTTTCTGTCTCCAAGTTTCAGTCTCTGTGTTGGGTCACACACCAAAATCAGAGGGGACGCCCTTCTCAGGGCTGCTCCTAGTTGGTGGGCAAAGAGGTGGAAACATCAAGATTCAAGAATGAAATCAGTCGAAGTTTGTCTGATGGGTACCCTTTCATCCATTTAAGCCAATGCTGAACAACAGGATGATGTTTTGCTGTTTCCAGTCCTCTGCTTGGGAGGCCTTCTGTCTACTCCTCCCTCTGAATGTCTGAGAAACTCCACTCCTCAAGTTTTGGGTCTGGGATGGGGCGAGGATTGTGCTCACAGTGCTGGGTAGCGACCAACATACAGCTCTGAGAAGGCAGTGTGTCCCCTTCCTCACCTGCAGTGTTGAGAATGAGTGCTGAGTTCACTCCCTCAATGTACAGGTCCTGCTGTTTTATTTTTTAATATTTAGTGTTATTATTATTTTGAGTTGGGGTCTCCATCTGTTATCTAGGCTAGAGTGCAATGGCATGATCATGGCTCATCACAGCCTCAACCTCCTGGGCTCAGGTGATCCTTCCGTCTCAGCCTCCCAAGTAGCTAGGACTACAGGCATGTGCCACCATGCCTAGCTAGTTGTTATCATTATTTTTTATTTTATGTGGAGATGAGGTCTTGCTATGCTGTAGAGGTTGGTCTGGAACTGCAATGCTCAAACAATACTCCCACCTCAGCCTCTCAAAGCGCTGAGAATATGAGCCACTGCACCTGGCCCCACTGGGTTTTCAAATGAACACTATGAGAGCATAATTTTAGACACAGAACCTTCCAGCTCAGTCAGGTTTCCTCCACCCCCACACCCTTCACCCCCGCTGACACTTCGTGTTTTTTTGTTTTTGAGTGAGTCTCACTATGTGGCCCAGGCTAGAGTACAGTGGTACAATCATGGCTCACTGCAGCCTTGAGCTCTTGGGCTCAGGCAATCCTCTTGCTTCAGTCTCCCAAGTAGCTGGGAATACAGGAGCGTGCCACTGCACCTGGCTAAATTTTTGGTTTTTTTACAGAGATGAGGTCTCGCTACGTTGCCCAGGTTAGGCTCAAAATCCTGTGTTCATGCAATCTTCTTGCCTCTGCCATCATACTCTGCCTCTACAAAGATTCTGATTCACAGCCATATTGGAGGTGAGGTCCAATGCTCCATGTTTGGACTTCCAACTATTAACAAATCTCTGCTTTTTGACTTTCACAGCATCTCCCACCTTCTGTGGCTCCTGGTGCCTTCAAATCCTAAGTTTCTCCATGGTCCTGCAAAGTGGTCTGCTTCTTCTCTGTCTCTTCTCCATTGCCCAGGCTGGATGGCAGTGACACGATCACAACTCCCTGCAGCTTCAAATTCCTGGGCTCAGGTAATCCTTCCACCTCAGCCTCCTGGTCCATGCCACCATGCCTGGTAAATTTTTTTGTTTTTTGTTTTTGTAAAAGATGAGGTCTTGCTATGTTGCCCAGGTTGGTCTTGAACTCCTGGGCTCATGCAATCCTCCCACCTCACCTTTCTAAATGCTGGAATTACAGGTGTGAACCGCCATGCCCGACCTAAAATAGGCTTCTTGAATCTGCTGTTTTTCCAAGTGCCTTTAGCTCAAAATAATCCTTACGCCAAAGTGACATATTTTGAGGGATCTTCACTGCCACCTTCACTTTCCACGATCCTTTTAATTTTAAAAGGGAAGTTAAGGTCTTTAGTATTTTGATTGGTCCTTTGATATAGTTTTCATTTCTTTATATTGTTGTTCTCTTCTGAATCCTTTTGGATATGACATAGTTTAAAGTATTCATTTAATATCAAATAGACGACTTTCAAATACTTTAACCCCAGCTCTTTGGTTTTATCTTCTAAACACTCCTATATAAACATACATGCAAATTTTAATAAATTATCTCTAAGCCCTTCCTGAAATTTCAAACTTCCAAATTCCCTATTTTGTTAGAAATTTTGGTTAGTTTTTTCCAGTTGCCTAAATTCACCTTTGAGGCATTTTAATCTTTCCTGACAAAACAATAATAATACGCATCTAGAACCTTATTGTTTTAAAAGTGTCTTTATGCATACCAGTTATTTTCTTCTTCCAACAACCTGTAAGGGAGGAAGTAAAGATATTCTACAGGTTGACAGAGGAATGACCAGAGCCTGGGAAGGTCTCTCCCCTAAGACCCCATACCTAGTGGAGCCACAGCCAGACCCAAGTCACCCTGTTCCTCGTGGGGCACTCTTTCCACTTCTCAACCTTCTGACGTTGGTTCCTCACAATAACCCGTGCATTTCTCACACACACTGCTCCCTGCTGCCACCGTCTTAGGCCAAATCCTTGAAACCTTAAGCCTAATTCACCAACAGTCTTCCTCAGCCTCCTGTGTTAACAAACCCATCTTCTCTTGCTCTTCTGAATTCATCCAACCATGCTGAGCATGTCTCCTGGCTGCTTACCACCCAAACTTTTCAGACTGATTTTCAAGGCTCTCCAAAATCCCTACTAACAGCTGACACTTATTGGGTGCTTTCTGTCTGTCAAGTGCCACCCTACGACTTATTTTAATTTATCCTCCAATGGTAAATTAAAATTTTCCAGTTGTTCAATGGTAAACGTACAGCTATTACCACTACCATTCCCACTCCACACAGGGGGTATTAGACACATTCACTTGAAGTGGTGTGTGTAGAACTGACCACACAACAAGTGAGTGGCAGAGCTAGGGTTTGAACCCACGCAGTCCATCTCTGGAGAGTCACAGATTCCGTAATCTCACTTCGGTATGTTTGGCAGCTGTTTTTGTTTTGTTTTATTTTGGTTTTGAGTCAGAATGTCACTCTGTCACCATGGCTGGAGTGCAGTGGCCCTCTCACAGCTACTGCAGCCTCAACCCGTTGGGCTCAGGAGATCCTTCCACCTCAGCCTTTCAAGTATTAACAGCTGAAACTACAGATGCGCGCCACCATGCCCGGCTAATTTTTAAAATTTATTGTAGAGGCTGGTCTCGAGCCCCTGGGGTCAGGCAATCCTCTTGCCTTTGCCTCCTGAAGTGCTGGGATCACAGGCATGAGCTACTATGCCCAGCTGATTGCCAGCTATTAAAGCCCATCCTACAAAATCCTTCACCTGTGCCTCATTTGAAAGCCAGATGGAGTCTCAGACTGACTGCAACTAGTTCACTTTTTCTCTTGTTCCTTCCCCATGTCTTAGTCAGTCAATAATTCTTGTGGTTGCCAAAGACCAAGTCTTTTCGAGCTTTGGGAAAAACCTGACCTCCTAATGAAGTGCTGAGAGTCACTGGGACTTTGAGACCCACTTGTTGGAGAAGTTGGAGGTCAACTCGGTTGCAGTTGTTTTTTTTTTTTTGAGTTGGAGTCTCACTCTGTCGCCCAGACTGAAGTGCAGTGGCCGCTCTCAGCCACCGCAGCCTCGACCTGCTCTGGCGATCCTGCCGCCTCAGCCTTCCAAGTAGCTAGAGCTACAGGCGTGCTACCACACCCGGCTAATTTTTTTGATTCATTGTAGAGATGAGGTCTCACCAAGTTGCCCAGGCAGGTCTCGAACCCGTGGGCTCAGACAATCCACTCACCTCAGCCTCCTAAAGTGCGGGATTACAGGCTGAGCCACCGAGCTCGGCTTGAAGGTCTCCTCTTAACCTCCATGTTTATCTTGCCCACTTGGTACTCACAGCTTTAGGCATTCTTATCTTTCTTTCCTAACAAAAACATAATAATATGTTTAGAATTGTTTTTGTTTGTTTTGTTATTGTTGTTGTTGAGTCAGAGTCTTACTCTGTCACCCAGGCCAGAGTGCAGTGGTGTGGTCACGGCTCATGGCAGCCTCGACCTCCTGGGCTCAGGGAATCCTTCCACCTCAGCCTCCTGAGTAGCTGGGGCTACAAGTGTGTGCCACCAGACTTGGCTAATTTTTTTTTATAGAGATAAAGTTGGTCTCAGACTTCTGGGCCCAAGCAATCTTTCTGCCTTGGTTTCCCAAATTGCTGGGATTACAGGCATGAGCCACCGCACCTGGCCAAATTGTATTTTTTTAAAAGGGTTTAATCATTGGAGATCTGTAGCACACAGCAATGTGAATATACTTAGCACTACTGGGCTGTACATTTAAAAATGATTACAATGGTAAATTTTGTTATGTTTTTATAACAATTAAAATTAAAAAAAAATTTTTTCAAAAAGGAAATTGAAACAGACAAAAAAAGTGCTTAACCACTAGCATTTTAATGTACAGGAAAACATTGGAAAATGGATCCATTGTCAAGCTCATGCTAAGAAAATAAATAAAATAAACTTGTGACTTTGGAACTCACTAGGTGTGTGTACCAAGGAACACACCGTGCCTGTAACTGTTAGTACCAAGCGGGCAAGATAAACTTGGAGGCCTTCTTCTCCAACGAGTGGATCTCAAGGTCCCAGTGACTCTCAGCACTTCATTAGGAGGTCAGGTTTTCCCCAAAGCTCGAAAAGACCTGGTCTTTGGCAACCACAAGACTTACTGAATGACTAAGACATGGGGAAGGGGAAGGAACAAGAGAAAAAGTGAACTAGTGTGAATTTAGCCAACCGAAAAATATTAGTAGAGAACTTGGGAGGCCGAAATTGGGAAATAGAGAGTTTGGAAAGCTAGAAATAGGGAATTTGAGAGGCTGAAATTTTGGAGAGGGGTTGGTGGTTATCTCTGAGTTGTATTATTACACATGATGATTGTGTCTTGGCATTTTAAATCTGATTGCTTTCCTACACTGTGTCTAGGTTACTTTTGTTGACCAGAAATGACACAAAAGAAACAGAAAACAGTACAACTTCCTGGCAGGTGTCAAACAGCACACCCCAGTAATATCAGTACAACGGAAGGTTATTTTTAAGTACACATTTTTCTTTTTCTTTCTTTTTTTTTTTTTTGAGTCAGAGCCTCACTCTGTTGTCCAGGGTAGCACCATCAAGGCTACTGCAGCCTCTACCTACTGGGCTCAGGTGATCCTTCCGCCTCAGCCTTCCAAGTAACTGGAGCTACAGGCACACGCCACCACACCTGGCTAAGTTTGTGATTGATTGTAGAGATGAGGTCTTGTCAATTTGCCCAGGCTGGTCTCGAACCCTAGGGCTCAGGCAATCCTCTTGCCTTCCGCCTCCCAAGGAGCTGGAATCACAGGCATGAACCACCACGTTCAGCTAGGCACACTTTTGTAGAATTTTCCTGGTCTTACCCCAAAGGAAACAATATCAGAAACTTGGGCACCACATGGTCTAGGACGCTGCTGACAACTGAGGCTCCCCAGGGCCATCCAGTTAACTTAGAACATCTTGCTTGTGAATTCTTAGATTTTCTGGCTAGCTGGAACGCCTTGTTTATTCTATGGAGCCACAGATGAAAACATCATTTGGCGCCACCTTATGGCTAGATCGGTGGAATTACCTCCATTTAAACTGGTTTTCACTGTGCTACACTGCTAAACTGGCCAAGAATTTGTGTTATAAGGATACTGTTTTTCTAACTATACACATTCATTTCTTTCATTCTTTTCAAATTTACTTTTATGGGATATGAAAACTGTTTGATACCAGGATTCACGATTCAGCTAAATACTTCTTGTATCAGGTTCTGCTTCCCATTGTGTCACAAGATGTCCTAAGCCTGGTTTGGGGAGATGCCCATAAAAGCACTTTGTATAGGACATGATGGCTGGGGAGGACAAAGCAAGGATGTCATGGCTAAATCAAAGGGGGAAAAGTGCTTCATAATAATGTTGTGTGCCGGGCACGGTGGCTCACGTCTATAATCCCAGCACTTTGGGAGGCCGAGGTGAGAGGATTGCCTGAGCCCACGGGTCCGAGACCCTCCTGGGCAACTTGGCGAGATCTCGTCTCCACAATAAATAAAAAAAATTGGCTGGACATGGAGGCGCGCGCCTGTAGTTCCAGCTACTTGGAAGGCTGAGGTGGAAGGATTGCCTGAGCCCCGCAGGTCGAGGCTGTGGTGGCTGTGAGTGTGCCACTGCACTCTAGTCTGGGCGACAGAGCGAGACTCTGACTCAAAAAAATAAATAAAAATAAAAATAATGTTGTGGTCAGTCATTTATAGCAATGACAGGTCAACACTTATATGGTGCTTACAATGCGCCAGGCCCTGATCTAAGCTTTTTTTTTTTTGAGTCGGAGTCTCACACTGTCACCCAGGCTGGGAATGCAATGGCATGCTCACAGCTACCGCAGCCTCAACCTGCCGGGCTCAGGCAATCCTTTCTACTCAGGCTCCCAAGTAACTGGGACTACAGGTGCACACTACCATGCCTGGCTAATTTTTAAATTTATTGTAGAGATAAATTACAATAAATACCAAGTGTCTAGGCTGGTCTCAAACCCCTGGGCTCAGGCAATTCTCTTGTCTCTGCCTCCCAGAGTGCTGGGATTACAGGCAGTGAACCACTGCACCCAGTCACTATATCTGTTTTAAAGACCAGAAAGTTTTGGTGCAATAGCTCACGCCTGTAATTAAACATTTTGGGAGGTTGAGACGGGAGGATCGCTTGAGGCCAGGTGTTTGAGACCAGCCTAGGCAACAAAGCAAGACCTTGTCTCTACAGAAAATTTAAAAATCAGCTAGGCGTAGTGGCAGGCACCTGTAGTCCCAGTTACTTGGGAGGCTGAGGTGAGATCATTGCTTGAGCCCAAGAGTTCAAGGTGACAGAGAGCTGTGATTGTCAACTGTGTTCTGGTCTGGGTGAACACAGAATAAGTCTAAAAGAATAAAATAAAATAATATCAGGAAATGGAGGCCCAGAGAGATTTAGTAACTTGCTCAAGGCCACCCAGTTAGGTAAGTAGCCAAGCCAAGATTTGGACTTTGACCTGTGCATTTTGGTTGTAGAGTTCATAATCATTAGACATTACCACCTCTGGCACTAAGATAGCATAAGTAATAGTTTCCATCTATTGAGCCATGACTGTGTGGGGAAAGTGCCTCCCATGCTTTATCGTATTTAATCCTCACATTAACCTTGCCAAGGTGATACAGATGACCTCACTTTTAGAGATCAGGAAACTAGGCTTAGGGAAGTGAAGTAACCTAAGATTACACAGTGGTTAGGTGGCTGAGTCCAGATGGGCCTCAGTTCTTAACCACACAATCGTACAGCCTGGTAGAACTTGTCCAACTACCACGTGTAGAGAAGAAAAAATTATTGCAGTAAAACGGTGGTTGAAGAGGTGAGTGACTCTCCACATACGCCCTCATTTTTCAAAAGGAATCCTGATTATGTTTTAGTGGAACGCTTTGTACAATGCCGTGCACATTTCGTGTCCTTTCAAGAAGAGAATTTAACTTTTTCTCGATCTTTAAGGGAAATCATTATGGACTTATGCTATTGTATAAAGCTGCAATTTACTAAGTGAAAATTGTAGTACTGTCTTCCTTGTTAAACTGAAGAATTATGAGGTTTATAAATCTGTCAAACTGAAGAATGATGAGGTTTATTAATTTGGAAAGGAGAGATTTGTTTCTCATAAAGGGTTGCAGCCTCAGGAGTGACCATTCAGTCTGGGAAGCATGGCCTCTGGTCAGAAGCTAGAAACAGACCCTTGGAGGGAGGGAAGAATAAAATAGGAATTTAAGGTGAACAGGATGGCCGAATATACATATTCAATAAGCCCTAGTAGGATTCATGAATATTCATGAAAGGAGAACCAGGCACATGCTCAATTGAACTTCCTGTGGCTTCATGGGTCACATGCTCGAAAAATGGCCACATTAGCATGATCCTAGGGTGGAGTTTTCTGCCCTCTGGTATCAAAAGGTGAAGCTGAGGACAGGAAAATCCTCACTGTGCATCCTCTGTAGACGACTCAGAACCACTCTCATGGTAGGTGGTCTCTTAGGCAAAAAGGGAAAGGCAGTGTCAGGGGGTTGGCTGATATCAGTGGTGGAGTCTTTGGAAAGGTCTGGTCTCTCTGTAGTCCTTAGGGAAGAAAGGCTAAGGGTGGTTATTCAGGGACCGGGTATAGTGGGGCGTATCTCACCTCCCACCCCATCATGGCCCAAAACTCATTTTTCTAGGTTTCTCTTGGGTCCCCTTGGCCAAGAGATGATCAGTTCAGTCACAGGTCTTAGAATTTTAATTTCTCAGCGCATTGACAAAGTGGGCCCAAATTGCGATATATTTTTTTGAAATGTTAAATCTGTATTTTTAGATTCCTCTAGAGGTCAGACCGTTTTTTCTGGTTGTTTGCAGTGTATTTCCTATGGTAACCTATTGCTCGCTTCTGACATTAATAGGTTGTGTGTGGAGCCAGGCATGGTGGCTCATGCCTGTAATCCCAACACTTTGGGAGGCAGGGTTTGAGACAATAAATAAAAAAATTAGCTGGGCATCGTGACACATTGCCTGTAGTTCCAGCTATTTGGAAGACCGAGGCAGAAGGATCACCTGAGCCCAGCAGGTCGAGGCTGCGTCGGCCTTGAGCGTGCCACTGCACTGCAGTGGTGGCAGACTGAGATTCAGACTCATAAAAAAAAAGAAAAAAAAATATGTTGTATGTAACTAAGAGGATAAAGAACTAAGATAAAAGGGAACTGAGAGAAATGTGAACAACCTAAGAGAAAGAGACACTTTAAAATTTAAACTTTTTTCAATCTATTTGAATTCTTTGGGTAATTTTTTGTTTACTGCCTTTCTTTCTTTTCTTGAGTCGGAGTCTCACTCTGTCGCCTAGGCTGGAGTGCAGTAGCATGCTCATGCTATGCAAATACTAGGTGTCAAAATACTAGAGTCATGTGACTACTATGGAAACCAAAGAATACAACTACAGGCATGCACCACCACACCCGGCTAATTTTTAAAATATTTATTGTAGAGATGAGGTCTCGCCATGTTGCCTAGGCTGTCTCGAACCCGTATGTTTTCTGCCTTTCTTATATCTGTGATCTGGATAGCTGGAATGGCTGGATTTTGAAGAGATTATTATCATGCCTGGGAATAAAATGTGTATTTGGATTTCACGGTCCATCTTGGCATATGTAATATTTAATCTGTTCACATCCTGAAAGGAGGAAGCCCTAGAAATTTAGGATATAACGTAGCCATTTTGAATCAGCACAACCATTTTGTCTGGGCCTTACCCCTTGACATTCCCTTGTTGCACAGCTTGCATGGCCCACATGTCCTTTTACCCTACAATCCATAATAAGAAAAATAGTTTAGTTTTAGAAACCAGTGATTACACAGAACACCTTAAACGAGTCCAGTCTTGCTATTAGTTTATTGCACATTTGTATTGATACATTGTTATTGGCCACCCAAGACAAACTCCAGCACCCCACAGGGAGGCATGCTTATTGGTATATTGTTATCATATGACCATGAACCTCCAGTCCACCAACTGAGGTCATGAGACATTGATGCCTGGCGATGTCAACATTCTAGAGTCACGTGACTACTATGGAACCCAAAGAATACAACTCTGGACATTCCTTTGGGCCCAGACCTCCTCCAGGTCTAAGGCTCCTTGCCTTATTTATTTAAAAAATTTTTTGTTTGGGTTGGAGTCTCACTCTGTCGTCCAGTCTGGAGTGCAGTGGCACGCTCACGGCCACCACAGCCTCGACACCTGCTGGGCTCAGGTGATCCTTCCACTTCAGCCTTCCAAGTAGCTGGAACCACAGGTGTGCACCACCACGCCTGGCTACTTTTTTTATTTATTGTAGAGATGAGGTCCTGCCAAGTTGCCCAGGCTGGTCTCGAACACATGGGCTCAGGCAATCCTCTTGCCTCCGCCTCTCAAAGTGCTAGGATTATAGGTGTGAGCCACCGTGCCTGGCCATCTCTTTAGATTTTTTAACATGAGCATTTGCCCTTCTATTTATGCTTTAATTACATTACTCCTACCTCATTTCGCAAGAGTGGTCAAAAACTGCTCCATGAAGTTTCGCACCAGTCCACAAGTGTGCTCTGTCTCTGGGCCAGTAAGGTCGCTCATGTGTCCAACTGCTACTCAGTGGTCACCTCATCTGTGCTATCTGTAACTTTTATCTCAGAATGATCTCTTTCCATTCTGAGAACATCTCAGGTGACAGAGGTGACCTCAGCTGAAGCATTGGGTGGCAGAGGACACTAAAGCGCCCACTGGGGATGAAGGAGGGAGAAATCAGAACTGGTGATCTAGGTTGAAAACAGGACCATGATTGTCTTTGAGAGTGCCTGGTTCCTTGAGAAACTTGGGGCTGGGTAGCAGCGCACTCCTCAAGTCGTTTGAGGTAGGTGTGGCTGCATTAAATACAGACCCAGGCTCTTGGGAGGCCAGACCTGGGATGGCAGGCCATGAGGCCCATCCACCCCGGCTGCTGGGCTCCCAGCCTAGAATGTGAATAGGCTCCTCACTGGCTTCCACCCAACCTAAAGAAATAACTCGCATTTGTCTGCAGTCACCTGTCTAGCTAGAATTTTTTTCTTTCTGTTTTTTGGTTATATGACTAGCTAATTCAAGAGGGAAAATAAATTTATTGGAGTGTATTAAATTAAAATCAGAGAAAAGATCTACAGACTATTTTCCTTAAAGCTACCAGAACCATGGAATAAAAACGCAAGTCTGCCGGGCACGATGGCGCACGTCTATAATCCCAGCACTTTGGGAGGCAGAGATGAGAGGATTGCCTGAGCCCAGGGATTCCAGACCAGCCTGGTGAGACCTCATCTCTACAATAAATTTTTAAAAAAATCAGCCTGGCATGGCGCCATGTGCCTGTAGTTCCAGCTACTTGGAAGGCTGAGGTAGAAGGATCACCTGAGCCCAGCAGGTCAAAGCTGCAGTGACTGTGAGCGTGCCACTGCACTCCAACCTGGATGACAGAGTAAGACTCCAACTCAAAAAATAAACAAAATAAAATAAAACGTGAGTCTTTCAAGTCTCTCCACACTAAGAACTTTTCATTACAACTAGAATAAAACCCTACCAGGTCCCACAGTCTGATCTTGGTCACCCTGACCTCGGTCACCCTGACCTCACCTCAGCTACCCTTCTGTCAGTGTGCTCCAGGTGCTCTGGCCCCTGCTGTGGATCTAAGCACCAAACACTTTCCCACCTCAGGGTCTTTGAACTTGTTTCACCTACCCAAGAAGCTCTTTGACCCGGTTTTGTATAGATCACCCTCTCAATTGGTTGATATGTTGACTTGTTTATCATGTCTTTCTTCAGCTGGAAGGTCAGCTCCTAGAGGGCAGGGCTTTGTGGCTGAATCTCTAGTGCTTAGAACAAGGTCAAGGCTCTCAATTAGTAATGGTTAAATGGGTAACATCAGTGGCAAAAACTGAGAGGGTAATCTCTCAAAGGCATTGCAACTCAAGAGCTGATGAACAATATTAATGTTTTTCCTAAAACATAGTGAACGCTTACTAGGCTGAGGCCTAGCAGAGCGCGGAATCTCAGGATGTGAATATACCACTAGGTCACTTTCGCTGCTGATCCGGAAGAGGCCACGGTGAGGCGGAACTGAGGTCTCCCTGACTAGGGATGGCACATGTCCTGATAAATGACACCCTGCTCCTACTTCTTGGGTCAGGAACACAGTAATAAAATGAACTGGAAATAAAGTAGACCATGCATGGTTTAAACCTTTCTGATCATCTGGGTGGCCGGAAAATCCCAAGCAAGGTGATCCTGACTGCTAATGCCTCCCAGTGACTGAAGGAAGCAAATAAAAATAACATCTGGAAGATTAGTATGCTACTATTGTTATTCAATTCATGTTAGACTTTAGAAGTTAAGGACCCATTTTGCAAGTTCAAGGGTAATCACCAAAGAAAAAAAATCTTAAAGGGTGTATGTCTTTCAAAGTAACGGAAAATAGCACAATAAAAACAAAACAAAACCCCAAACAATCACTACACAAGAAGGCAAGAGAGGAAAGGAAAAGGAACACGCAGCCAGTAGACACGAAGATGACAATCCAGTAAGATGAGAAATAAAACCCCAAGACATCAGTCATTAAATTAATTTAATTTAATTTAATTTAATTTTTTGAGTTGGAGTCTCACTCTGTCATCCAGGCTGGAGTGCAGTGGCATGCTCACGGCCACCGCAGCCTCGATCTGCTGGACTCCAGCGATCCTTCCGCCTCAGCCTTCCAAGTAGCCGGAACTACAGACGCATGCCACCACGCCCGGCTAACTTTTTGATTTATTGTACAGACAGGGTCTCACCAAGTTGCCCAGGCTGGTCTGGAACCTGTGGGCTCAGGCAATCCTCTCACCTCAGCCTCCCAAAGTGCTGGGATTATAGGCCTTACATTAATTTTAAATGGACTGGCAGGGAGGGTGTCTTACACTTGTAATCTCAGCACATAGTGAGGCTGATACAGAAGGATTGCTTGAGGCCAGGAGTTTGAGACCAACCTGGATAACATAGTGATACCTCATCCCTAGAAAAAAATTAAAATGAATTATAAATGAACTAAATCTCCAGTTTAAAATATTGTATATATGACTGGATATATATAAAATATTTTTCTTTTCTTTTTTTTTGGGGGGTTGGAATCTGTCTCCCAGGCTGGTGTGCAGTGGCACACTCACAGACACCAAAGACTTGACCTTCTGGGCTCAGGAGATCCTTCCGCCTCAGCCTTCCAAGTAGCTGGAACTACAGGCATGTGTTACCATGCCCGGCTTATTTTTTTATTTATTATAGAGATGAGGTTTCACCAGCTTGCCCAGGCTGGTCTCGAACTCCTGAGCTCAGGCAATCCTCTCACCTCAGCCTCTCAAAATGTTGGGAGTATAGACTTGAGCCACTGCTCCCGGCATAAAATATTTTTCTTTTTTTTTTGAGTCGGATTCTTACTCTGTTGCTCAGGCTAGAATGCAATGGCATGCTCACAGCCACTGTAGCCTCAACCTGCTGGGCTCAGGCAATCCTTCTGCTTTAGCATTCCCAGCTGGAACTACAGGCATGAGCCACTGTGCCCGGCCTACAAAATATTTTTCAAACAATATACCTAAAGGGTAAATGTGAGGGCCAGGCGCACTGTCTTATGCCTGTATTCCCAACACTGTGGGAGACTGAAGCAGAAGGATCGCTTGAGTCCAGGAGCTCAAGACCAGCCTGGACAACATAGTAAGATCTTTCTCTACCAAAAAGAAAAAAAGTTAGCTGGGAGTGATAGTGCATGCCTGTGATCCCAGCTACTTAGGAGGCTGAGACGGGAGGATCGTTGAGCCCAGGAGTTCAAGGTTTTGGTGAGCTGTGAGGTGAACTTGTATTCCAGCCTGGGCAATAGAGTGAGACCCCCAACTCAAAAAAAAAAAAAAAAAAAAAAGGTGTAAGCTGGGCGCAGTGGCTCACACCTATAATCCCAGCACTTTGGGATGCGGAGGCGAGAGGATTGCTTGAGTCCAGGGGTTTGAGACCAGCCTGGGCAACTTGGCGAGATCTCGTCTCTACAATAAATAAAAAATATTAGCCGGGCATGGTGGCACATGCCTGTGGTTCCAACTTGGAAGACTGAGGAGGAAGGCTCACCTGAGCCCAGCAAGTCGAGGCTGCAGTGGCTGTGAGCCTGCCTCTGTACTCCAGCCTGGGAAACAGAGTGAGACTCTGACTCAAACAAAAAAAAAAAAAAGTGAAGATGATAAGGAAAGACAAAGTAAAATACTAGCCTCTTCTTCCTCCCCAATTTTTAAAAAAACTGGATCAGCTACCATAATCTCAGACAAAATAGAATTTAGTGAAAACGCATTACTAGAGTTAAAGGGTTTTAATTCATAATGATGAAAGGTTAAGCTCCTCAGGAAGATGGTCCATATTTGCATCCTTTCAAAGACAACATCAACATACAGAAAGCAAAACCAGACAGAATTGCAAGGAGATATAAATTCACTATGAGAAGTAAGATTTCAAGACATCTTTTCGACTCACTGATAAAGCAAAAAGACAAAACAAAAACAAAAACAAAAAACAAAACAGGAACTGTATACATGATTTGAGGAGTGTGCTTGACACATTTGACCAAATACACATACAGGGAGTCCTGTTCCAACTACTGTGTATTGTACATTCTTTCAAAGTCATGTAGGATATTGGCAGAAAGTGACAATATATGGTAGCTGTAAAGAAAGATAAAAAACTTCCATTTCTTTATAATTTAATCAATATACTTCTAAATAACCCTAGTCCAAGATGAAGTCACAAGGGAAATTACAATATATTTTTACCTGAAAAACAGTAAAAATGCTAAAAATTAAATTTTTAAAGATGAGGTTAGGCCAGTACTTAACAGAACATTTATTGCCTTAAATGTATATATTAAGAAAGAAGAAGGACTGAAAATTACTTAGCTATATATCAATCCCAAGAAGTTAGAAAAGAGCAGAAAAGCGAATCCACAGAAATTAGACAGCGGGAAATAAAACAGATGATAACGTGAATCAATAAATTAGAAAACAAACACTTTTTTTGATGACTGAAGAAACAATATTTAATGGATATCTATTCAGCACAAATTGGTTGATAAGGTCAACACAATTCCAATAAAAAATTTCCAAATATTTCTTCATTTAAGTTATACAATAACTTTAGGAATCATACACTAATTTTCATACGTGAATTATAAAACAGATTTTCAGGTGCTTCTTTTGAACCTGTTTACCTTTACAAACGTCTTTAGCAAGTCTAATTATCTGGTCTCTAAGGCTACTTTGGTAGAAGTGAAATAGCAGGTAGGCAAAGGACTGCTACAGGCAGACATACTCATGACAGCAAAAGATGATAGTTAACTGGCTGGAAGCAAGAGAGAAGACAGAATAAAATAGAAAACAAACATTTAATAGAAAATATTCACAAGGCCAAAAGGTAGTTATTTTATTTTATTTCATTTCATTGCATTTCAATTTCATTTCATTTTACTTTAAGTCAGAGTCTTACTCTGTCGCCCAGGTTGGAGTGCAGTGGCACGCTCACAGCCGCCACAGCCTCAACCTGCTGGGCTCAGGTGATCCTTCTGCCTCAGCCTTCCAAGTTGTTGGAACTACAGACATGCGCCACCACACCCAGCTAATTTTTTTTATTATTATAGAGATGAGGTCTCGCCAAGTTGCCCAGGCTGGTCTCCAACCCGTGGGATCAGGCAGTCCTCTCACCTCAGCCTCCCAAAGTGCTGGGATTATAGGCGTGAGCCACCACACCTGGCCTGTTTTTTGTTAATAATGCCAGTGCATTAGCTTGGTGTGGTGTCTAAAATGTGATTACTTAATGTTTGCCAAAATATCTGGGATAGAGTACCTTCCATCTGGCCAACCTATTATGACTTTCTTCTTTTGTGGTTTTATTGTTTTTAAAATTGCTGGCTGGCGCGGTGGCTATCGCCTATAATCCCAGCACTTTGGGAGGCCGAGGTGAGAGGATTGCCTGACCCCACGGGTTGGAGATCAGCCTGGGCAACTTGGTGAGACCTTGTCTCTACAGTAAATCAAAAAATTAGCCTAGCTTGGTGGTTCCAGCTCTTGGAAGGCTGAAGTGGAAGGATCGCCTGAGCCTGGCAGGTCGAGGCTGCGGTGGCTGTGAGCGTGCCACTGCACTCCAGTCTGGACGACAGAGTGAGACTCCGACTCAAAAAAAAAGGGAGCTCAACCCCCTTAGCTGCCTTGGCATAGAATGACCTTCAGCTTAGCCACGGGGTCATTAGTGATACTGCGTTTACGAACGCTGGGCTCTTTCAGCATGGAGGGGAAGCGCTGAAGACGCGTGAGAATGCGCGTGATGTGGGTCGGGGTTCTTTAGGTGGCACAGAGAAAGGCCACGCTAGCTTACAAGCCACCTCTTGCTGACTGGAGCCACGATGCGCCTCTGCTGGATGCGTCTCTGCTGCAAGTAGATGTTTCTTAAGAGTCGTCGCTAGGAAGCGCCGGGTGGATGTGCTTGCTGCACCGAGGGATGGGGCGCAACGCTGAACTGATGCGTCCCTCCACCTCCAACTTCTTGCCGCGCTCCGGTGCACCCTGGGGATTGGAGGCCGCCCGTGGGACGCGAGCTCATCGCGCTGCTCTCTGACCAGAAGATGAACTGCCCACCACGAGCAGCGACACTTCCCACGGCAGGCATCTCCTGCGTGCGGGTCGGGGCGGCCGCGGTTCTGGCTACCTTGGAGCTCTTCTGCTGTGTACCCCGCGGAACTAGGGATGTAGGGGACAGGACAGGCAGGTGAATTCATGGATGTGCAGTAGCTCTAGTGAGGGAAAGGGGAGTGTGCTGAGGGGAGGGCTGCAGTGGGCAGGGCCGGCCTGAGAAGGGTAGGGGTAGGAAGAAGGGGGATGGTCCTGAGGCTCTGAGGTCTGAAGCAGTTCCCGGCAAGGGTCTACCTGTAACGTAATTTACCTGGTTTTTGTGCGATCACTCTCCCTTCCTCTCACAAATGGGCCTCAGACCTGGTAGGGACCCAAGTGTAAGTATTTGTGGAAATATTCCTGGTGGCTCCTGCCTGTAGTCCCAGCTACTGGGGAGGCTGAGGCAGGAGGATTGCTTGAGTCCATAAGTTTGAAGCTGCCGTGAGCCATACCAATGCCCCTGCACTCCAACCTGGGTGACAGAGTGAGACCCTCGCTCTTTGAGGGGGAAAAAAATCGCAGGTGGTTCTAATTTGTAACCAGAATGAGAATCACCTTCTTTATTTCAGTGCCTGCTTTGTCTTAACATGTTCTTACCACAGCACTTTATTCATGACATCTCAGTCCATTTTTACAGCTTCAGTATCTCCTTACCCAGTTAATTATCTCCATGTTCCTTTTTTTTTTTTTGAGTTGGTGTCTCACTCCGACGCTGGAGTGCAGTGACACGCTC
>NW_007258031.1:4439-5380 GCF_000164805.1 Carlito syrichta | reverse complement strand
GCCAGCTGGCTAGTCAGTTGACTTAACTAGCTGACATCTGTAGATAGCCAGCTCGCTAGCTAGCTGACTTAATTAGCTAGCTACCTATGTATCCTGCTGGCTTGCTAGCTGACTTAAGTACCGAGCTACCTAGCTATCAAACTGACTAGCGAGCTGACTTAACTAGGTGACTTAACTAGTTAGCCAGCTGGCTAGCCAGCTTACTAAACTAGTTGGCTACACAGCTAGGCAACTGGATAGCCAGCTGATTTAACTAGCTGACTTAACGAACTAGTCAGCTGACACAACTAGCTGACTAAACTAGCTAGCTACCCAGATAGTGAGCTGATTTCACTACCTGAATTAGATAGCTACCTACCTAGCTATCTAGCTAGCAAGCCGACTTAACTAGCTGACAACTAGCTAGCTTGCTGACATAATAAGCTGACTTAACTGGCTACCTTGCAAGCCAGATGACTTAACTAGCTGAAATAACTAACTACCCAGCTGTCTAGCCATCTGAGTTAACTAGCTTTTTAACTAGTTAGCGAGCTGGCTAGCCAACTGACTTAATTAGGTTACTTAACTAGCTAGCCAGATGGTTAGCCAGCTGACTTTACTAGATAGTTAACATTTTAGGCAGCTGGCTAGCCAGCTGACTTAACTAACTGATTTAAATAGCTAGACAGCTGATGTAACTATGTAGCTGCCTAGCTAGTTAGATGATTTAATTAGCCGACCTAACAAGCTAGCAACCTAGTTAGCCAGTTGACTTGCCAGCTGATTTAACCAGCTGATTTAATCAACTAGCCAGTTGGCTAGCCATTTGACTTAACTAACTGACTTAACTAACTAGCCTGCTTGCTGGCCAGCTGAATTAACTAGCTGATTCAACCAGCTAACCAGGTGTCTAGTCAGCTGACTAAAGTAGCTAGCTACATAGCTAGCCAGCTGGAAAGCCA
>NW_007258031.1:0-4244 GCF_000164805.1 Carlito syrichta | reverse complement strand
CTTAACCAGCTGACTTAATTAGCTAAACTGCTGGCTAGCCAACTGACTTAACTAGCATACTACCTAACTAGCCATCTTCAAGTCAGCTGACTTAACTACCTAGCTAACTAACTGACTGACTTAAACAGCTGGCCTGCTTGCTAGTCAACTGAATTAACCAGGTTGATATATAGCTAGCCATCTGGCTAGCAAGCTTACTTAACTGGTCGACTTAACTAAGTAGCCAGCTGTCTAGCCAGCTGACATAAGTCAACAGCTACCTAGCTAGCCAGTGGCTAGCAAGCTGGCTTAAATAGGTGACTTATCTAGATAGCCAGCGGGATAGACAGTTGACTTAATTATCTAGCTACCTAACTAGCCACTGCCTAGCCAGCTTAATTAACTAGCTGACTTAACTAGCTAGCCAGCTAGCTAGCTGGCTGACCTAACTACCTAGGTACCTAGCTAGCCAGCTGGATAGCCCGCTGATTTATCTAGCTAGCTACTATATAGCCTGCTGGCCTGCCAGCTGGCTTAACTACTTAGCTCCCTAGCTAACCAGTTGGCTATTGAGCTGACTTTACTATGTTATTTAACTAACTCGTTAACTGGCTAGCCAGCTGATTTAACTAGCTAGCTACCCAGCTAGGCAGCTGGCTCTCCAGTTGACTTAACTCATTGACTTAATCAACTCGCAAGCTGACTTCACTAGTTGACTTAACCAGCTAGCTACCAAGCTAGTTAGCTGGCTTAACTAGCTAGCTTAACTACCTAGGTACCTGGCAAGCAATCTAGTTAGCTACCTTACTTAACTAGGTGACATAACTAGACGTCTGATTGCTAGCCAGGTGACTTAACTAGCTACTTACATAGTTAGCCCACTGGATTGTCAGTGGTTTTTACTGCCTAACTAACTAGCTAACCTGCTGGCCAGTGAGGTGACTTTACTAGGTGACTTAACTAGCTAGCCAGCTTACCTTAATTGCTGACATAACTAGCTACCTACCTACGTAGTCAACTGACTTAACTAGCAGCTCTAGGCAGCTGGCTCACCAGCTGACTTAACTCATTGACTTAATCAACTAGCAAGCTGACTGCACTAGCTGACTTAACCAGCTAGCTACCAAGCTAGTTAGCTGGCTTAACTAGCTAGCTTAACTACCTAGGTACCTGGCAAGCTATCTAGCTAGCCACCTCACTTAACTACGTGACATAACTAACTCGTTGACTTAACTAGCTATCTAACTGACATATCTAGCTGAATTAAGTAACTAGCTACCTAGATGACTTAACTAGCTGAAATAACCAGCAAGCCTGTGGTCTAACCATCTGAGGTAACTAGCTTTTAAATAACTAGACAGCTGGCCAGACAACTGACAACAAACTGACTTTAATAGCTAGCCAGCTGGTTAGCCAGCTGACTAAACTAGCTGACTTAACTAACGTGCCATCTGGCTAGCCAGCTGACTTTATTGACTAACTATTTACCTAGCCAGCAGCCCAGCCAACTGACTTAACTGGCTAATTTAACGAAGTAGACAACTGGCTAGCCAACAGACTTAAGTAGCTAGCTACCTAGCTAGACAGTTGGATAGCCAGGTGGCTTAACTAGGTGACGTAACAAAATGGCCTCATGGCTAGCCAACTCACATAACAAGCTACCTACCTACATAGCTTACTAGCTTGATAACTGAGTTAACTACCTAACTATATAGTTAACATGCTGGCCAGTGAGTTGACTTAACTGCAAGACTTAACTAGCTAGCCAGCTGGTTAGACAACAGATTTAACTAAGTAGCTACCCAGCTTTGCAGCTGCCTACACAGCTTACTTAACTAAATGACTTAACTAAATAGCTACCTAGCTAGCCAGATGAATTGACTAGATGAATTAACGAGCTAACTACCTAGCTAGCCAGCTGGCTGGGCAGCTGACTTAACTAGCTTATTTATCCTGCTAGCCACCTGCCTGGCCAGCTTACTTACCTGGCTGTCTTATGTAGCTAGTGTGCTGGCTGGCTAGCTGAATTAACTAGCTGAATGAACCAGCTCAACAGCTGGCTAGCCAGCTGTCTTTACTAACTAGTTACCTAACTAGCTAGCTGGGAAGCCAGCTGAATTAACTTGCTGACTTAATTTTCTAGCCAGCTGACATAACTAGCTTGCTACCTTGCTAGCCACCTGGGAAGCCAGTTGAATTAACTAGTTGACTTAACCTGCTAGCCAACTGGCAAACCAACTGACTCAACTAGATGACTTAACTCGTTAGCCAGCTGGCTTGCCCGCTGAATTGACTACCTCTCTATGTAGTTAGCTAGCTGGCTAGCCAACTGACTTAACTAGCTAACTTAATTACATAGCAAGCTAGATAACCAACTGAAATAACTAGATCGCTACTTAGCTAACCACGCGGCTAGCCAGCTGACTTAACTAGCTGACCTAAATAGCTGACCTGCTTGCAAGCCAGCTGAATTAAATTGCTTGCTATATAGTTAGCCTGTTGGCTAGCCAGCTGACTATACTAGGTGACGTAACTAGCTTTCCAGCTCTCGAGACAGCTGAGTTAATTAGCAAGCTACCTGACTAACCATCTGGACAGCCAACTGACTTAACTAGGTGACTTAACTAGCTATGCAGCTGGCTAGCAGGCTGACTTAACTGCCTAAGTACCTAGCTAGACAGCTGGATAGCCAGCTGTCTTAACTAGCTAGCTACCTAGTTAACCAGATGTCTATTGAGCTGACTTAACTAGGCTACTTAACTACCTAACTGGCTAGCCAGCTGACTTAACTATTTAGCTACCCAGCTAGGCAGCTTGGTAGTCAGCTGGTTTAACTTGCTGACTTAACTAGCTAGCAAGCTAACTGAATTACCTGACTTAACCAGCTAAATACCTAGGTCACTAGCTGGTTTAACTAGCTGACTTAATGAACCACCTAGCTGACATAACTAGCTGACTTATATAGCTAGATTCCTAGGTAACAGTTGACTTAACTAGCCGAAATAACTAGCTAGTCAGATGACTAGCCATCTGACTAAACTAGCTTTTTAACTAGCTAACCAGTTGGATAGCCAACAGACTTAATGAGCTGACTTAGCTAGCTAGGCAGCAGGTTACCAGCTGACTTAACTAGCTGACTTAACCAGCTAGTCAGCTGGCTAGCCAGGTGACTTAACTATCTGGTTACCTATCTAGCCGGCTGGCTAGCCAACTGACTTACCCAGCTGACTGAAGATAGCAAGTTGGCAAACCAGCTCACTTAACTAGCTAAATAACTACATAGACTGCAGGCTAGCAGGCTGACTAAGCTATCTGACTGGAATAGCTTGCCTGCTGGCTAGCCTGCTAACATATCTAGCTAGCTAACTGCCTAGTCAGCTGGCTAGACAGCTGACTAAATTAGCTGACTTAACCAGTTAGCCAGCTGGCTAGCCAGCTGACTTAACACGCTGACATCACTAGCTCGTCAGGTAGCTATCTACCTGACTTAACTAGCAAGCTACATACATTGTCAGTTGGCTAGCTAGCTCTCTTAACTAGCGGAATTTACCAGCTAGCCAGCTGGCTAGCCAACTGACTTAACTAGCTCGCTACCTAGCTAGCCATCTGGCTAGCCAGCTGACATAACTAGCTGAGTTAACTAGCTAGCTACCTAGCTGGCCAGCTGACTTGTATATTTATCTAACTAACTTGTTACCTAGCTAGCCAGCTGACTTAAATAGTTATCTAACCAGCTAACCCAGCTAACAAGCTGACTTAAATAGTTAGCGGCATAGCTAGCTTATTGACCTAACCAGTTAGCTAACTAGTAAGCTTACTCCTTATCTAGCGTGCTAGCTAGCTGAATCAATCATCTGACTTAACTCATTACCTAAAGAGCTAGCTAGCTGACTCAACCAGCTGAGTTAACTCATTAGCTATCTAGTTAGCTTGCCTACTCAACCAGTTGTCACAACCCATTTGCTAACTAGCCAGCTAGCTGAATCAACCAGCTGGCTTAACCCATTAGTTAACTATCTAACTACCTCACTCAACCTGCTGACTTAACACGTTAGTTAACTAGCTAGTTAACTGCCGTAACCATCTGAATAAATTAGAAAGCTGACAACTAGCTGAATAAGTGATCTGAATTAACTACTTAGCTGACTTCACTGGCCGACTTAACAAGTTAGCTACCTGACAATTACCTGAATTAAATAGTTAGCATACTAAGTAGCTGAATAACTACCTGCTTTAATAATTATCTAACTAGTTAGGTAGCAGAC
>NW_007258030.1:178718-179456 GCF_000164805.1 Carlito syrichta | reverse complement strand
AGGCTGCGATGCTGGGGTCCCCAGCCCCCCGGGGTGAGAGTCAGAGACCCACTGCAGATCTCCCTTGCAGAGGGCTTCAGACACTGGGTAGCCCTGTCGCCATCTTTGTGTCTCCAATATCTTTCTTTAGTTTTCCTAGCAATTGCTTTATGAAAGTTGGCACACCTATGTTGGGTGCATATATGTTTTGGATAGATATTTTTTGTTGATGGAGTGAACCTCTTATCATTATGTAGTGGCCCTCTGAATCTTTTTTAATTTTTGATAGCTTAAATGGTATTTAGTCTGAAATTAGGATTGCAACTCCTCCTTTCTTTTGTCTTCCATTCGCCTAAAAATTTGTTTCCCATCCTCTTACTTTGAGTCTGTATATGTCCTTTCTAGTGAGATGGGTCTCTTGAAGGCAGTATATTTTTGCCTGGTGATATTTTATCCATTTTGCCATTCTATGTCTTTTCAGTGGTGCATTTAGTCCATTCACATTCAGGCTAATTATTGAAATGTGAGAGTTCTTCCCTGTCATAGAGTTCTTATAGAGTTGTTATTCTTCCACTTGTTTTTTTTTTTTTTTTTGTCTTTCTTTTGGTTTGGGGGTTGGTTCATGTATATTTTATTCTTTTCCCTGTACTCTTGTGAAGAACGTTGTTCTTTTTTCCTTTTCTTCTGTGTTTAGTACTTTTGTAAGTGTTTCATGTAGAGATGGTTTGCTGGCAGTATAAGTTATTAGGGATTGGATAT